>NC_068350.1:36260593-36540684 GCF_014633365.1 Diospyros lotus | reverse complement strand
GGGTATCTATTAAAAATAAGATACAGAAGCGATGTATAAATGGTTTGGACATTTAGAAATGTTAGACAAGCACTGGTGGACTCGCATGTGAATAGAGTAGATGAAGTGAAAAAGTTACGTGGGATGACACATAAGAGAAGTTATAATCATAAATAAAGGTGATTGATGTGTTAGATTTATGTAATGGATACTACTCAATGGGTTAGGGTTGTTGTTGTTGTTGTTGTGTTATGTATTACTTGTTCAAGCTCCCTTGTCTTTGGAAGGACAATCCCAAGGAAATAATTTCAGAAATTTGGTGCTTTATTCGTGGTTCGAATTATTCAAGCAGCTTACACATTTAATATAAAATTTTGGGGTATGTTTCCTATTTCTTGGATTTTTCAGGAAAGGTTTTGGCCCTCCCAGGGTCGGACCTTCCATGAGGCAACTACTCAGGGCCCATGGAAATTTCACAATTTAGGAGCCCATAAATTGAAAATTGCCCATGCAAATTTCACAACTAGGGACCATGGAAATTTCACAACTTAGGGCCCCATGCTTTTTCCACCCGCCCACCCCCTTCACGTGACCTTTCCCTTTCTCTCTTTTTCGCTCGCTGCCCTAGCCCCTATGGGCCCAATCTCTTTGGCTCCGTCGCGTCTCGCCCTCGCCCTCGCTCTCGCCTCTCGCTGCTGCTCCGTCGTCGGTAGCTCGCTGCCTCTCTCTCTCTTCTTGTTGCTCCTCGCCCTTCGCCCTCGCTTTCTCTCCTCTCGCTGCTCGATCGGCGATCGCTCGTCCTCACCGACTTGCCTCGCCCTTGTGGTCGATGGCTGGTTGCTCGGGCGCTCGCCCAGCAAGCATTGCCTCTCGCTGCTCTGCTCAGTCGCTAGCTCGCCATCGCCCTTCATCGCTCGCCCTTGTGGGTTGTGGGTTGTGGCCGGTGGCTCGCTACCTCTCGATTGCCGATTGGGTCATCAGATTAGATCTGCTTCTCAGATGCTTTAACTCCAGATTTGCTTCAAACGGTTAGTTGCTCCTTCATTTCGTTTTGTTTCGTTTATGGTAGTTTTTAATTGATAATTTAAAAAAAAAATTAATTTTATTCTTATGGTATAAATATTTATTTATTTTTTATATTTTATTATAAAAAAAATAAAATTTGAATGTAATATACAATTCGGGCCCATTTTCACGTCTCGCCTCATGGCCCCAAAAACTCAAGTCCAGCATTGGGCCCTCCAAAGACCTTTGTTTCCTTGTTCATGGGCCGTAAGTGCTTTTAAGTCCTTTTTTTGTGCCAAATTTCCCTTTTGCAGGGCAACACCCTCTAATGATCCTTCTTTTCTAGCACCTCTAAAATCATATCTAAGACATGTTTACCATTTTTTTTTCATTTTTCCTTCGTCTTCAAAGTCCCATATAGTTGGCCCTACCTTGGTTCCTTGTTTTTGCCAGCTTAGTCTATTATTATTCAAATTTAGGTTTTATTAGTTTGATTTATTGAAATTGGGTTGAGCCCAAGCTCATCTATTTGTAGAATTCTAGTTTTAGAATACATTAATTTTTAATAAATAGAAAATATTTATATTAATTTTAAAATTATTAAAAATACAAAAGTAGGTTGAAATAAATATACTTTTTAAATTCTCAAAAGGGTAACTAACCAAGCTATTTTATTTTATTATTTTTAAATTATATGTTTTTTTATTTTTAAAACACTTTTCTCCTTAAAATTTAAAATTAAATTTTATTTCTCATTATTACGAAGCAATATTATAGTATGATAATATATATTAGGGTAAATTACATCTAAATTTTAAATTTTCTTTTAGTTTGGGTTAGAGATAGTCATTTTTGAGAAGGTCTCATGTGGTTTAAAAATATTTCTAGAGGTTCATAAGTTTACTTTGTTTATTTGAGAATCTCGTCTAAAAACATTTTTAGACTTTGATGGGTCATTTAATATAAGTAATCTTTCAAATATTTCAACTCTTATTAAAATCTTCTCAGGTTTACCAGCTGTAATTTTATCCCTCAAAATAAAATGGATATGTTTAAGAATTATTAAATATAAATGTCTGATGGTATGGTTGACAAATTGAAATTGTGTGTCTTGAGAATTTGTGTGCTGTTTAAGTAAAAATGTAAGTTTCTTTAATATTTTATTTATTTATTAGGGTGTCTGAGCTTTGCCCAACTAATTCCCAGAGGGTGGGTGACCTTACCCCCTGATGTACCCCTATGTAAATTCGAATGAGAACACACTTTATACACACTCAGAACTGGACATTACGTGCAGTCCATGCGAGACTTGCCTTTCAGTCTTATCATTACCTTTCAGTTAAATGTTGCCTTTCAGTAATAATTCTATCTTTCAAGTCGCAATACTGATTCAAACTCTGATATTTTATATGAAACTTTAAGTACTTTGCCACGATATGTACGTGGGGCAAGTTTCTTTAATACTTACATGATGGTCTATATGATGAATGTGACGTATGTCAAAATGATTGAATTCTCTTGGAATTTGTTTGATAGCAACTTGTGAATGACAAGAATAATTAGATTTAAGTCCGTTGTTGTAATGACTCGTTAGTGAGTCTAAATTATTTTTCGGTATTATTTTAGCCTGTATTATATTGTGGCCATAAAATAATTAAATTGGAAAAAAAAAGAAGAGAGATGAAATGATAAATAAAGGATGTGGATGGAAAAAGAAAAGAAAGGAAAAATAAAAGCAAGGGAAAAAAAAAAAAGAAATGTGTATATGCATGTATGTCTATTTTTAAGAAAAAAGAATTAAATTGAAAGGGGATATGATGGGAATTGGCATATTTAGCAAGGGGTAAAATGGAAAAAAATCAAAGAGAATTAGAGGGGGGAAGGGGGTTGCTCGTGCACTTCATCCTTCATCTCCTCTCATTTCCTACCTTTTCCTTTTTTCTTTTTTCCTTTTTTTTCCTTGTTCTTCTGGACCACCTCAAGATCCTCTCTTCTACTTGTTTCTTCTTCCTCTAGCTTGGTTTGTAAACTTCAGTAAGGACCAAAGATCAATTTGGAGGCAGCAATTTCAGCTTCAATCGGGTTTCTACAACTTAAGGCAAGTTCTCTTCCCTTTCACATTATGTATTTAATCCCCCTTTTTTTCATGGGGATGGTAGGAATGAGTTTTGTGGGGATTTTTGGAAGCCTTGTAAATGAATTTCACCAAGTTGAAATCTAAAAATTGGGGGGATCTTGGTTGAATTGGTTTTTATGCAAAAATCTGGTTGTCTGTAAATCTTTCATTTGTTATATGATTTTGAGTGTTTAAGCTTGTGGTTTCATTGGAGTATTGATCTACCCCATATTTCCTAAGGATTGACACTAGTTTTGAGCCAAAATCGAGTTTAAATGAGTTGAAAATTGAAAATTTGGGTTAGGGTTTCGTTATGCAAATTTTGTTCTGTTTTTGTTTGCAAAAATCGACTTTCAATATGTCAAAACTTGACTCTCCTTCAAAAGTCGACTTCCAATTTGTAAAAAGTCAACTCTCCTTCAAAAGTCGACTCTCCATATGCCAAAAGTCGACTCTTGCAATGGACTACATTGCGCACCTTGTACCCTTTTAGCCATAACTTTTTGCTCCAATATCAGAATTGAGATCTGCTTTTTGGTTTGTAAACTAGACATCAAGGGATTTGATTTCATATATAATTTGGCATATTTTGGTTGTAAAATGAATTACAAAATTCCTATTTTAAAGTGACATACCATACAAAAAGAATGAATTATCAAGTATGTGCCCACAAAGAGTTCACAATTGTAAGAGTAGTGACAAGATGATCAAGTGGGGCTCAATTTTAGATGAGGCATAAGATGTTCACATACATGTTTCACATGCATGATATACTTATATGTACATTAGCGCACCTACTATTTCGCACGGAGGAAAAGCAAAAGGATATCCTATAAAGGAGAAAGTGTAAGACTGTGGGTTAGAGTCTCCCAACATCTGTCATTGTGATGTATAAGATTGTGGGTTAGAGTCCCACTATAGCTATTTATACTCGCATGAAATGTGGTCAAGACGAGGGTGGAAAGTGATCCACGAGATGATGGTGCATATATTTTACCTAATATCGTATGACATGTGTTGATATGATATATATATGGGATGCATGTATCGTTGAGTTAGAAATGCATGATGTAATCACACATGGTAAAATAAATTAGTTGTATGTCTATTTATGTCTCATTGTTTCCTACTGCCTTACTTTTTCATAAATTATACTTGTTGAACCTTGTGACTCACTTTGTTTATTCTGTGTCAATTCAAATAAAGGGAAAGCGATAGTGGGCGATGAGGCTAGTCACGCCTGATGGTGAGAGATGCATAGTGTATACAGAGTCACCTCGAGCGGAGAATCCTGGGGAGTGTCTTGTTTTCTTTTTAACAGGGCATGGGAGAACAATTGTCTTCATGTAATTTTGTTTCATGCCACCATTTTTTTTTTTTTTTTTTGGTATTATATGGGTTGTTAAGCCCAGACCAAACATGTTACTTGATTGTGTTGTATGAATGTCAAGTTCTCTACGTAAATGTTAGTATAATGTCATGAAAGTACTATTGGGATGCTTTGTTTCCATTTCTTAGCGACCTTTTCATGGATTGCCTATGCTAGTAGGTACTCTAGGAGGCAGACCGTGACAGTTGTGTATTAGAATTTGTCATTTTGAAAGAGTAGTATGATCATTATTTGTATATTGATATTTTGTAATGAGTGCATAAGGATGCAAAATTGCATCCTTAAATGTTTTTGATATTATTCTCTTGCCTTGATTATGTGATACTAGGACATGTATTGAAGTTTTAAAATGTGATTTTCAAGTTCATCTATATAATTTCTCAAGAAATTCTAAATATAGTGCAATAGTTATAGCTAGAGTCTTTAAGATCGTTCGAGTGACTTGTAGAGTTAATCGAATACATTCTCATAGAAAATGTTATTGAGAAATGAGTAATAGTACTCAAAATGCTAAGCTAGAGTAATTATTTATAAAATAACTCGAGCTTATCACTCGAGTGACATGGGATTAGAATTCTAGTGTTTAAAAGCACTTTAGCATTTGATATATTTCAGTTTTGATTTATGTCTTTGTATGATTTGATTTGAATATGTGAGTAATAATTTTCTTGAATGAATTTGATTATACATGTCTTGACAATGTCTTGTTTGATTAATGTTATGATGACATATCCAAAGGCTTAAATGTGGTAAACTAGTTTTGTTGTTTGTCTAAAGTATTTCTTGAATAATTGAGATGTCATGCTTGAATGCAAAACATCTTTGACTCTTGAATGTGCTCATTTGAATTTAAGTTTTTTTTTTTTTTTTTTGTATGTGATATCTATGTGAGTAAATGATTGAAGAAATTGTTTTCTGTGATTGTTTCTCTCTCTGCTTTCCAAGCGATATTTTATTTATTAAGAGAATAGGTAAACCCTTAAGAATTTTCTGTGTTGTGTGTTGATATCTATGTGTGTATGCTAGGAAAATTATCTTCATGATATTTACTAAGGAAAAATTTAAGGAAAAATTATCGGTACTTCTAAAAGTATTCACGCTCTCATATTGTTTAGTATCCTAAAAGTAAAACTTGCTAAAAGATACACTGAAATGTGTATTCATTAGAAAGTGTTTTGTATATCTATTTTTTAATTAATATCCTTCTATATATATATACCTCTTTATGTGTATGAGTCATATTCAAGTGATATTTGTCTTAAAAAAATTTGTTGAGCAATAGGCATAAACTTAGAGGGAGTTCTGTCTCTTGATGATTTATTCATCAAAGAAATGAAAATTTAAAAAAAGAGGAAAATGTTATACTCTTTCTACTGATATCATATGCTTCATATGGTATCAAACTTCTTACCCTTTTTGCTAATGACAAAAAGGGAGAGAAGGATTAGTAGAACATTTTTAATAAATGTTCTCTTAATCTTTAAAGTTTTGTCATCATAAAAAAGAGAGGAATTGTTGAGTTTGTTCTTGAATGTTTTGATGATGATTATTTTATACAAAACTATAATGTAAGATATGTTCTATGTTAAGGATGATTCGAGAATAAGTTCAAGGAATCTTGATATGTTTATCTATTAATATGTGTTAACGTGTTCTTATTTGTGTTAAAGTTATATTGATATTTAGGATATGTTAAATCTATGCTTTGTCTAGCAGTCTCTATCTAGTATTATGTTTCTCTTTAGGGTCATTCTAAAGATAATGCATGAGTGCAATGTTAAGTTTAGAGTCATTCTAAAGATAGTGCATGAGTGCAATGTTAAGTTCATGATATTCCAAGTATATAAAATATGAGTTAGCTTTACTCTAAGCTCAAGAGCAACCTGCTTCATATATGTATTCTTGATGTCTATTGACAAGCATCAAGTTCTTAGGTAAATGATCATACACTCCAAGTATTGGTTTTTGAGTCTTGATCCATAGAGCCTAATTTGTCTATGTGATGCTGAGTATCAAACTACTAAGATTCTCAATGTTTTGAAAAATTTAGGAAAGAATACTTGAAGAACTTGTCGCTTGGATGTTTGTTGCTTGGAAAACAAAATCATTCAAGTATCTCTCTAAGTATCCAATATTGCTAAATAGGATGCTTTAGAGGTCATAGAATAGAAACAAAATGTTTTTCTGTATTAGATGAATATCAGGTAAGCTATTCGACTAATGTGTGCTTTTGATTAGGTAGACGTGAATCAAAAATCATGTTACTAGGTTTGATGCATTTTTGTGTTATATGTTGTGATTTGATAAATGTGCTAAGTAGAATGATTTTTATTTGAATCTAGAAAACAAAATCTTCTAATTGAGTAACATATATTGTGCTCAATGTATTTGCAATTTTGAAAAATTCTATATGTCCTATCCCGGTTCAATAGCAAATAAATTACTTGATTTATATGTGTTTCAAGTGTATATATTTAATAGTGTGAATGAATATTTATTCACGTATTTATATTTCTACGAAATATGTTGTGTTAAGAAGAATAATTTTTTCTTGATCTAGAAATGAATATTTTTAGTTGAGTAACATTCAATGTACTCAACTTATTATTCTTTAAGAATCTAACGAAATTCCATTGATATGAGAATATCTCACTATCTTTGTTTATTAAAGCTTTCTATGTAACCAAATGAATGTGATTGGAAAGTTAATTTTAACCAACTTTTACAAACAACACTTGTGTATTAAGTATCTTAAATATTTGGTCTTAATGTTTAGGTTAAATTATATATTAGATGTTGATGAGAAAATTGTTTTGATGATGATATTCAAAATAATATATTAAAGATGATTACTGATAGAGTTTTATGTAACCAAATGAATGTGATTCTAAAGTTAATTTTAACCAACTTTTACAAACAATACTTGGGTATTAAATATCTTAAATATTTGGTCTTAATGTTTAGGTTAAGCTATATATTAGATGTTGATGAGAAAATTGTTTTGATGATGATATATATTAGATGTTGATGAGAAAATTGTTTTGATGATGATATTCAAAACAATATATTAAAGATGATTGCTGATAAAGTTTTAATCGAGTAAGGCATAGAATCAATCGAGTGTATCAAAATATTAATCGAGTAAAAATTTCATGTTACTCGAGTAAACTATTGATTTAGGTAATTGAGTCTCCGATCTCATCATCTTAATTGAGTATAAATCCTATTATATTCGAGCAAGTTAATTCTGTATTGCATATTAATCGATTATAAGTTATAATGTATTCGAGTGAGTATAAGTCTATACTTGTCTAAATATTCTTTTGTAATCGAGTAGTTATTGCAAGTTTTTGACAGATCAAATTTATAATCAAATAAATATTTTAATATACTCGGGTAAATCTAAATTATAATCAAGTACTTATTCTCTAGTAATTTGTCAAAGTCTCTGGACCATTTGTGTAATCAATTGTATAAATCTGTAATCGAGTAAATGTTAAAGTTTAATTGATTAAAATCTTAGTTGCAATCGAGTATTTATTTCAAGTTTCTATTGTATAATTGTAATCGATTACAAATATTTTGTAATCAAGTAAAAATTTAAATTTACTTGATTATAATTTTAATCCACTCGAGTAAATGTAAAAATTAATCGAGTATTATTTTTTTGTAATCGAGTAAATATTGATGTATAATTGATTAAATTTAATTTGTAATTAAGTAATTATTTCATGTTTCTACAGCAAAATTGTAATCGATTACAAATGTTTTGTGATTGAGTAAACTTCAAAATTAGTTGATTACAAATTATATGTATTTGAAAACAGACAAAATTTTGTCGATTACAAATTTTGTTTACTCGAGCAAAGATAAAAAATATTTTATTACAAACTCTTTTTATTCGAATAAAAATGTGCTAAAACTCAAAAATTCTAACCGTTAAACTAACTGTTGCAAGTGCATTTAATGCACAATTTTGACATTTAAGACTCTAAAATTGATCTAAATTTTCTTTCCTTCTTTTATCTTAATTTTTGAATATTCTAATGATTATTTTAAGGAAAAATAAGATTGTTCTTGTAGATATTATTTTCTTAGATAATAAGTATAAAATAAAGAAGAGGCTAAAGAAAAAGCTATTGTTTTTGAACTCTTCATATTTCTATCTTGAGCCAAAGAACCCTAAAAACATGTATCTTTTACAAGCAGAAGAGAGGGATAGTATTCTTTACATCATTTTTAAATCTCTCTTTTTGTGTAAGAAACTACTTTTAATATTTGGTTTCGATTTTGTAAAAGGTTCTCAACATGCTTATCTTGTTGTGGTTAGTGCTTGAGCTCATAAGAAATACAGTGTAAGAGATTTCAACTATTTTTTATAAAAGTTGTTTGTGTTCGATTACTACTGATATATTGAAAAGTAGAGATTACAGCTGCACCAGTCAAACTAAGTTTTTAGCTGATCTTGCCAAAAGTTATAGCAGATTGTTGAAATTTTTGATAAGAATGAAATGGAGTGAAATAGCTTGTTCAAACAAACTATTATAAAATTTGTATGTGTTACATTATTTACTTTTACCTTTTATTTTAACAAGTTAAATTTTTATTTGTAGCATTAAAAGTTTGCAATCACAGCTATCTAATTTGATCTTGTAAACCTCATTTTCATTCTAAGTGATATTTTGAATATTGGGTTGGGGCCTAACTTGCAAATGGTTTCCCCTTTGACACAGAAAAGTCTCCTTTTGTCACCCAGCAGCTTGGAGGCAAAGTAACATTTGTCCTCTTCTTTTCTCTTATATATTATTACTTAAAAATCCATAAATATGCTCAAGAACTAAATTAGGCATCAACCAATTTGTCATATATATATATATATATATGAACAAATAACAAAGACAAAGGGAGAATTATCAAACAGCGTAAGAATCATTGGTCTAAAATATCAACACCCTTCAATCTCTTCCCCCAGAAAGAAAAAATGGAAGGCCTGGTTCTGTTCAGTGTCGCAGAACTCATTCAGTACAAGCTAGATAGAAGGACTTCTAGACGAAGTACTCTTCCTGGCAAACGGAGCAGATACCGAGCTCCAGAAGCTTGAAACCACTTTGTCGTCAATCAAACTAGTCCTATTGGACGCAGAGGAGAACCAGTCAATGAACGACGAGCTTCCCAAATGGCTCGCCCGAGTCAAGGATGCTTTCGCCGACGCCGATGATCTTCTGGATGAGGTCAAATTTAAAGCTCTCAAGAACCAGGTTATGGGTAAGGTACGGAACTATCTTACGAGCCATAGTTCAATTACTTTCTGCCTTTCAGTTGTTAGAAGGATCAAGGAGATGAGAGACAGGTTACATTCAATTGATGGTCTGAAAAACAATTTTAGGCTTTCTGAGAGGTCTTCGGATCCGCGCAATGTGCGTATACAGAGGGAGACGAGCCATTCTTTTGTTCGTAGAGTCGATGTGATAGGAAGAAGAAGGGATGAAGAAGCCATTGTTGAGAGGTTGAATGATGCTAGCGAACATGTTTCTGTAATTCCCATTGTGGGAATTGGGGGCTTGGGGAAGACAACATTGGCAAGCTTAGTGTACAATAATGAGCCGGTTGATAGGCATTTTGAGCTGAAGATGTGGGTCGGTGTTTCTCAGGATTTTGATATGAATGTGCTGATGAGAAAGATCATTGCATCTGCAACGACTTCGCCCTGTGCTGAGCTAGACAGTGATCACTTGCAGCATAGGCTTCGGGGTTGTTTGGCCGATAAGAAATTTTTACTCGTCTTGGATGATATGTGGGACATCGACCTTGTAAAATGAAGGGAACTGAAATCTCTCCTCATGGGTGGTCGCAGAGGAAGCAAAGTCATTGTCACCACTAGGTCTAATGCAGTTGTTTCCATTGTGGGCAGCGATCATCATTATAAACTTGATGGACTTGCTTCGAGAGAGTGCTTCTCTTTGATTCTGAAATGGGCTTTTCCAGAAGGAGAAGATCAGAGTAGGCATCAGAACCTCCTCGACATCGGAGAGCAAATTGCAGTGAGATGTAAGGGCGTTCCATTAGCTGCAAGGACTCTAGGAAGCCTGCTGTACAAAAAAAACAGACGAACGTGATTGGCAACGTGTGAGAGATAGTGAAATATGGAGGTTACAAGGTCAGGGGCAAAATGATATCATGCCTGCTCTGAAATTGAGTTATGATCACTTACCATCTTACCTGAAACCATGTTTTGCATACTGTTCAATTTTTCAAATGGGGCAATACATTTACAAGGATAATTTAATTGAGCTGTGGATGGCACAAGGGCTGATTTGGTCAAGTCCTGGCCAAAATCTAGAGCCCGAAGAAATCGGGGATCAGTATTTTGATGAGTTGTGTTCAAGATCACTCTTTCAAGAGGTTGAAGAGAATGGCCCCTTGTCTGTAACCTTTAGAATGCATGATCTTGTACATGATCTTGCACAGTCTGTAGCACAAACAGAATGCCTAAAGAAGAAATCCCATGCGGGAGATGTTTCTAATATGGTTCGGCATGTTTCCTTACTGGGTTGTGATTTGTCAGGACAGGGAGTAGAAAAATCCCTCCTCAAACTTCAGAAGCTGCGGACCATTTTCTTTCCACGGGATGGGATAAGATCCACTCATGATCGTTTTGTTGATGAATGCATCTCAACTTTCCTGTACTTGCGAGTGATCGATTTGGAGGATTCATGTTTTGAAGTCTTACCGAAATCTATTGGTTACTTGAAACATTTGAGGTTTCTTGACCTCAGTTGGAACTGTAGCATCAAAAAACTCCCTGCTTCCATTTGCAAGCTGCTGAATCTGCAGACTCTAAGGATCTCAGATTGTAAGGAGTTGAAGAGGTTGCCTAAAAATATAGGGAACTTGATTGGCCTTAGACATCTCTATGTAACCACACAACAGGAATCTTTCCCTGAGAAAGCAATCGGATGCTTGACCTCTCTTCAGTCTCTGTGGATCACCGGTTGTGCCAACCTTGTTTGTTTGCCAGAAGAAATTCAGTGCCTCAGAGCTCTTCGGACATTAGCTATCAGCAGATGCCCGAGATTAGCATCTCTTCCAAAATGCATAGCAAGTCTTGCCAAGTTAGAGAACCTGATGATCAATGACTGTGAAAAGCTCAACTTGGATGTGGGGAGTATCACTACATTTGGAAACCTTGGCATCAGGAAAATGGTTTTTGCAGAATTACCAAACTTTGTGAATTGGCCCCATTGGCTGCGTGGCACAGCTACGAGTGTAAATTACCTAAGGATTGCATACTGCCCCAGCCTTGGGGAACTCCCAGAGTGGCTGCAATACTCAGCATCGCTTCAGAAACTCGAGATTTTTGGATGCCCGGAAGTGTCAGCATTGCCAGAGGGATTCCAACACCTCCGGGCACTGAAAGTACTGAGGGTTAAAGAGTGCAGCAGGCTGGCCCGTAGACTACACCCAGAAATAGGCAGAGTTTCAAATATGGTAGCTCATATCCCAGAATTATATATCAACAATGCCGGGATCACCTAGGTAAGCTTGAATTTTCAACCCTCACCCATCACATAAACATTGTATATCTATCTAATAATGCTAAAAATGAGGTTATGTGTGATAAGATCAAAGTGATTTCTATTGAAAATAAGATACAGAAGCCATGTTTAACATAGTCTAGACATTTGGAGACCTTAGACAAGCACTCGCGGACTCGCCTGTGAGAATAGTAGATGAAGTGAAAAAAGTTACGTGGAAAGACATAAGAGAAGTTATGATTGATTGGTGTGTTAGAATTTATGTAATGGACCCTACTCAATGGGTTATGGTTTGTTGTTTTTGGGTTATGTATTACTTGTTCAAGCTCCCTTGTCTTTGGGATATGTTTCCTATTTCTCTGGATTTTTCAGGAAAGGTTTTGGCCCTCCAAAGACCTTTCTTTCCATGTTCATGAGCTGTAAGTGCTTTTAAGTCCCTTTTTGTGCCAATTTGCCCTTCCATTGGAGAGCACCCTCCAATGATCTTTCCTTGCTATGGAACTTTTCTAGCACGTCTAAAATCATATCTAAGACATGTTTACCATTTTTTTCCATTTTTCCTTCGTCTCCAAAGTCCCATATCAGTTGGCCCGACCTTGGTCCCTTGCTCTTGCCAGCCTAGTGTAGTATTGTTCGTATTTAGGTTTTATTAGTTTGATTTATTGAAATTGGGGTGATCCCAAGCTCATCTATTTGTAGGTTCAAGCTCTAATGATCTTTCCTTCCATATTTGTAGGTTCAAGCTCATATATTTGCAGTATTTGTCCAAATATTTGTGATAGGACAGGGTGGCTTGATAGAGCATTGATATTGTTTAGTTATTTATTTGAATACAAATGTACCAATCATTACTTATTAATTTAAAATGCCTGTATTCAAATTTTGTATTTCCCTTTGATTTATTGTTGTTAATACATGGGATATTTTCGTTACACATTTTGTCATTTTAATAGGTTAGCATTGCTTATGTGTTGATAGCATGTTAGTATTGTTTGATATCATAGTGATATTCAGTGTCCTATTAAGGGACAGTGTTAACCATAACTTTATACTTAGTCTTTACTGTTAGATAGTATTTATTAACTAATATATAGATAAAAAAAAGTAGGATATGAAAAATATTTAAGATAAAAAGTACTTTTCTATTGTGTTTATTAAATTTATCTAGTGACCGTTGAAAAAGAAGTCACGTGATTTCTTATTTGAGTTTTTACAGATAAATTTATCTGTTTTCCCTCTAAATAAATTTATCTTGGTTTTTACAGATAGGAAAAAATGACATATGTGTCATTTAGTGTATTCTAAAAAATTTAGTAAATAATTTGATAAAAATATTAGAATGTTTTCTAACTCTATCTTGACTTTTCCATATGTTAATTCAAAAATCATTTCAACTTTATATTAATATAACCTTGTCTTTTATCATTTTAAAAAATGCTACTTTAACCAATACTATTTTCAAGGAAATGACATTAACCTAAATCTTACAATATAACCCTTTTCAAGTCTATGTTACAATTTGTGTACCTATCACTATTTTTGAACTACTACTTTTGTTTTTCTTTTTAAATTGTAGAAATGTATTTGAAATTTGTTATAATATTTACTATTAATCTTATATGAACTTATGTAAACCATTTTTTACATAACATAGGTCTATACGTACCTAAGGTTTATATCTTCATGGAGGAAATTTTTTAAAGTTCGGTATATTATTGAAAAAATTAAAAAATTATTATAAAATTAAAATTATAAAATTAAAATAAGGTAAAAAAATTAAAATATGGAAAAAATTTCTACATCCCCCTAAGAAATTACCAAATAAAGTCTTAAATAAAAAAAAAAATCTTATTTAGGATTCGAATTCTTGGATTTAAACCCTAATACAAACGTTTTTAATAAAATGTATCCTAATCAAAGAATTTGGAATTTGGAATTTGGATTTCTTTTTTGTTTTTTGGAAAAAAATTGAAATTCCAAATAATTGATTTTAGAATTCGAGTTTTAGATTACATTAATTTTTAATACATAGAAAATATTTATATTAATTTTAAAATTCTTAAAAATACAAAAGTAGGTTGAAATAAATATACTTTTTAAATTTTCAGAAGGGTAACTGATCAAGTTATTTTATTTTATTATTTTTAAATTATATGTTTTTTATTTTTAGAGTACTTTTTCCCTTAAAATTTAAAATTAAATTTTATTTCTCATTATTACGATGCAATACTGTAGGATGATAATGTATATTAGGGTAAATTACATCTAAATTTTAAATTTTCTTTTAATTTGGGTGAGAGATAGTCATTTTGGAGAAGGTCTCATGTGGTTTAAAAATATTTCTAGAGGTCCATAAAGTTTACTTTGTTTATTTGAGAATCTCATCCAAAAACATTTTTAGATCTTGATAGGTCATTTGGTATAAATAATCTGTGAAGTATTTCAACTCTTATTAGCCAAAAGAATACAAGCTATGCAATTTAGCCGAAAATTTAATAACTTTGAAATGAAAGAAATGAAAAGCATGGAACTTGCATAACAAAAGGAGATGTAAGAAGAACTTGCATAACATCAAGTGAAGAAACAACTTGCACATAAATGGATAAGAAAAGTGAAGAGAACTTGTATATCAAGAAGGGATGTAAGGAGAAATGGTCTTTCTTTTGATGAAGAGAAACCAAGGAAAAGAAGTTTTTCCTCAAATCTAAAAAATCCACCTTGAAGCTTCAAGTCATGAGATAATGAAGATGAAAAACGAAGAAAAAGAAGAAGAAACAAAGAAGATGAAGAAGAAAACTAAGAAGAAGGGGAAGAAAACTTGTTGGTTGAGGAAAAGAACAGAGAGAAGAAGAATGATTGAGAGACAAAAAAGAGGAAAATGAAAAAAGAGAGAGCCATATGTCTTTTGCCAAATGACCTTTTACCTTTCACTTGCACACAACCACTATTATTATAATGCCCATTTTGGATATTTCACAATTAATTACATTTCTGTTTAAATTTATCTCACCATATTGCAAATGGGCTCAAGCCCAATCCATTAATCAAAATCACATAATTAGGCCCAACTCACCTAAGACCTAAAAAAATTATTTTCCAACTTGGCCCAACCCATTTTATTTTAAATATACAACCCACACATAGTTTAGGCCCACTTCATTTAAAATTTTAGCCATCCCATATCTTTGTACTTTTCACATTAGCCCATCCCTATTCATTAAACTCAACTCATTTTATTAAATTTTTAATCTTTAAATTTTTTTATAAACTATGATATATATATCTATACACCAAAATAAAATAAAAACATTAATCATGACATAGACTCAATAATGAGTCCTTACAGTTTTCCCCCCTTCCCTTCAAATAATTTGGTCCTTCAAATTCATACTTGGTCATACAAACAACTGGAGAAAGAGACACCTCATCTCATCCTCGATCTCCCAAGTAACCTGGTTTGGAGAGTGATGTTTCCATTGGACCTTCACAAACAAAATCGTCTTGTTTCTCAATATTTTCTCCTTTCACTCCAATATACCAATTGTCATTTTCTTATAAAAAACATCTTCTCTGACTTCTATGGTCTGATAGTCAATAATGTGCTGGGAGTTTGGCACGTACTTCCTCAACATAGATACATGAAACATATTATGCAGGCCCACCAACTGAGGGGGTAAGGCCAACCTGTAGGTCAAAGATCCAACCCGCTCTAAATCTCAAAAAAACTGACATAGCGAGGATTGAGCTTGCCAGACACCCCAAATCTGCGCACACCCTTTATAAGTGTCACCCTCAATCATACATGATCGCCCACATCAAATTTCAAGTTACGTTGTCTATTGTCCGCGTAACTCTTTTGCCTATCCTGGGCTTCATTCATTCAGGCCCTAATGGTTTGGATCTTTTCTATCATCTATATAATAATATCGGGTCCCAACAATGCTCTATCTACAACATTCTCCTAACGAATAGGTGACTTACATGGCCTATCATACAATGCCTCATAAGGTGATATCCCAATACTCTTGACGACTATTATTGTAGGTGAATTCCACCAACGGTAAATGATTGTCCCAACTGCCAAGGAAATCCAATATGCATGCCCTAAGCATATCTTCCAGTGTTTGGATCGTCCTCTCTGTCTTCCCATCAGTTTGCTGATGAAGGGTAGTACTGAATCTCAACTTCGTCCCGAAGGCACCATGTAAAGCCTCCCAAAAATGCGAAGTGAAACGAGGATCACAATCTGACACAATACTGGACGAAATGCCATGTAGTCTCACGATCTCTTCAATGTATATCTTTGCCAAACGGTTTAGAGGGTAAGTCTTCTTTATCAACAAGAAGTGGGCTGATTTAGTCAGCCTGTCAATTATCACCCATATAGCAGCATGCCCCTTTGTCATCCTAGGCAAACATGTCACAAAGTCCATGGATATATTATCCCACTTCCATTCCAGAATAGGTAACGAATGTAAGGATTGGCTGATTTTTTATGTTCCGCCTTAATTTGCTAACACACCGCACACTTCGAAACATACCTTGCCACATCTCTTTTCAAGCTATCCTACCAAAACTGTTGCCGGAGATTGGATAGTGTAACGGGACTTGTGAGTTTTTGACAAAATTCCATTCCTAATCTCTGCATCATCAGGAAAACAAATCCGCCCCTGAAATAGCAACATTTCATCACCCTTTTGACTGAATCCCACTGAGGAAAACTTTTCCATATCTTCCAAAATCTATGCCAATTTCACATCATGGGGTTGCTGAGCTCAAATTTGCTCAATCAATTCAAACTATACCCTCATATAGGTATAATACACGATAAGCCTCTCATCAGGACTAGAGATAAACATCTTACCCATTTGCCTCAATAGGGTCTATTCCTGGACCATCATAGCTGTAACGCCCCACCATTTTCAAGGGCGTTAAATAACTTAAGAATTTCAAGAATATACATTTTTTTCCTTCATAAACTCAATATAAATCATTTCCTGACAATCCCGATCTACCTTCTCAGCATACCAAAATAAAAATCAATAAGATAAAACATGTAATCACCATAAATACGGAAGCTAAAATCGAAACCTGATATGATACAGAATCGAAATCCACTTTAATCATAAAATAAGAATCCGTACCATTACATCTTTAAATACTTAATTACATAGAGACTCATCATCAAGAGATAACAATTAAGTACCTCCAAAGATACAACCTAATGATACCTCAAAAATACATTAAACCATAACAATTATACATGATCATCAATATAATAATATATCCTGAATCCTCATGAGGAAACAAATACCGGGACAACTCGCCAAACCCATCGACCACATCATCATGTGTCGTTACGTCTCAATCATCTCCTTGCCATATTTGCAAGTCCTAACTGGAACGTTTGAATGTTCCAAGGGTATAACCCGATTAGAATATGAATCTTCTAACGAGGGTTTAAAAACACGATATCTGAATAAATGATGCAAATAAATGAACAAACATTACCCTAGTGTAACTTCCTAGCCCAGCTCGGCACGAAATTCTAGGCAAAATCTTGGCACCTCTGGCAAGATAATCCTAACGTTATTCCATTAATTACCCTTGGGGAATTACGATTACACTCTTAGGGTGACATCTCATTCCCATACACAAATATCAATATGATAATAATTTCGTGCCACGTAAATTCATGACTTTCCATGCAATATGACAAAATGAATCATATCTTTCATAAATATCATGCATAATAAACAATCATATCATATAAGATAGGATAACTCACATTTAGAGATAAACTCGGATTTCTCAAAAAGCATGCATCGCCTTAATATGCGTGTCCGACCTCGATTTTCGTGCCAACTCTCGAAAGTTTCACTAATCACTTTTTCTCGAGCAAATAATTCATAAAAAACATATTTAATCACTAAATATCTCAATATTCCATTTTCTTCCTATTTTCCTTCATTTCTTCCATTTTGCCTTTTAAAAATCCGAATAAATACCATCGAGACTATTTTATCAAATCTATTTCCACAAAAATTCATAATATCATATGAACTTCAAAGGAAAATTACTGAACTTATCCAAATGCTGCGTTTTCACGCAGAACGAGACTATTTAGTGCGAAAATCGAGACATCCGGGTGACAAACACTAAAACTTTTTACACAAAGCCCCGTAAAATATTTTTCTTGATTTTTGGACATTTTTCACATTTTTCCAAGCCCTCACGCCTCTTTATGCGCTGGCGCGTGGTTTGCACGTGATGATTAGCGCATGTAGGCTACAAACCGATCATCTCCTAGGCCATGGCACACCGGATGTAATACCCTAAGAGCCCAAAGAAGCGTAGTATATATCAATGATACGTAAGGAAAGAAACAACACTAGTTGGATACCTTTTGGGCTGAATGTAGACAAAGAACTCCGGGGTTAAACGTGGTTGAGATAGGGTAGTTCAAGGATGGGTGACCTCCTGGAAAGTTCGTGTAGGCCCATCATGGTAAGTTGTTTCGATCCTTCCTATCGCTCGATGCGGGATGTTACAGGTGGTATTAGAGCTGACCCCCGAGCCTCTGAGCGAGGTGGTGGGGTAAACCTCAGCGAGAATGTTGAGTCCTTAGGGGGGTGCGTGTAAGCACCTTAGGCGAATCCCACATCGGCCATGTAGGGGGGGAAATCTGAGACCGGTTGTAAGGTCGCATAACGAGGACGTCATGTGCTCAAGGGGGAGAATGTAATACCCCAAGAGCCCAGAGAAACGTAGTATATATCGAGGATACGTAAGGAAAGAAACAACACCAGCTGGATACCTTTTGGACTGAATGTAGGCAAGGAACTCTGGGGTTAAGGGTGCTTGAGCTAAGGTAGTTCAAGGATAGGTGACCCCTTGGGAAGTTTGCGTAAGCCCATCAGGGTAAGTTGTTTCTGTCATTCCTATCGCTCGATGCAGGATGTTACACCAAAAATTGGAGATTCTGATGCCACTTGTAGCGCTTTTTGAGTCGATCCATATGGCCAAGTTTGAGCCCAAAAGGAGCACCGGAAGGCCTCCGACCAGCTGCTTGAAGCCTCGGCTTAGGCGAATTGCGTCTTTCTTTGGCGAAGCTCGAAACCCTACAAAACATTAACCAAAACTCTTCAAACTTTCTAGAATTCTTCTTCAAGTTATGGGAAACAAAAGCCCCTTATTTTGGAACCCTAATTCATTTGATTTCGTGGCCGATTTGAAGCTCCAAGTACTCCCATTTTTGGCCTTCATGGACACCTATTTATAGGCGAATCTGAACCCTCAAATGCCTTTTCTCGGCTAACCCAAGGCCTTAAGAGCTTTTACCTCCCTTAGATGGCCCTGGAACGAGCCCTTGTCGACCACAAAAAGCAATTTGCAGGTACTCGATCGCGGGACCACTTTCGGTCACTTTTTCTTGAATTTTCGACTAACCCAGTGGCCGTTGTTGGCCCATGCCTTTACAAATGATGTGTAATACCCGGGAATGATTTGAGGTCATAAATAATATTTAATGAAGGGCATAAATGGAATTTTTTGAAAAATGAGGTTATAGGGTACACTAACGCAGCTTTAGGCAATCGAATCAATCGGAGGGAGTATTCCGGACTCTAGTTATCCAAGGAAAATGGTATAGTGTCGACGAGTGATTTAAGTTATGATTTTTAGTGATGAAAGAAATTGGATTGGGAACAGTTTTTGGTACAGCTGTCGACCGGGCTGAGAAAATCGAATCGACGTAGGAGACGTCTGAAAAGTTAACGAAGCATGTCAAGAACTAGTATTTTATGTTTAGAACAACCCTTAAGCGATTTTGGGTTTGATTCAAATGGATTCAAGGTCAAAACGATCAGTCGGGCCTAAGTGCAGTTTTCTAATTTTGCTCGAGGGAGGTCAAAACGGTAATTTTTTAGAAGTTTCAAGGGGCAAGTGAAAATTACAAGACTTGTAGGACTTAGTGATGGTGTTGGGAAGATCAGGGGTACCAAGGAAAAGACCAAAATGAGATTTGATAAAATCAGGGGGGGTGAAAATGCAATAAACCAAAGTCTGGTAGTGTGAACACAAAGAGAAAATGGCCGCCGCACTGCCACCAAACCTGGCCACCGTTTCCGGCGATGGGACGGCCGAGGCTAGCTTGGGGAAGGTCATATGCGGCGGTAGGAAGGCTTGGGGGCCAAGCTTGGCCGCTGATTGGCCAGAATTTGTTTATAAAAGGAGGCTGAAACTTCAAAGTTTTTGACATCAAATTGGTCGATTTTGAGAGAGAATCGAAGGCAAGGGATAAAGGGCTTTTGCTCCTTGGAGTGTGGGAATCGTTTCTGGAGCATTTAGGAAGCAAAGGAGTACGTTTGGTGGCCGATTGAAGCTCAGTCGTAAAGCCCTAGGCGGACCGCCACCGCGACCTGCAACTCGCCTTTCGGGGCACTTTCTGGTGGCCTTTCGACCTAATTTTCGTGGGGTTGTGATCGACTGAAGAAGGGCTTTAAGGGGGTACCAGTTTCGAGGTCATCGGAGCAACCGCCGGCGACTGGCTCGAGGAAGAAGAGGGTGGCGCGTGCAGTCACGCGTCAGCCTTCACCGTCACACACGCGCCTAGCGCGTGAGGGCGAGTGAGGAAGGGCATTTTGGTAATTTTGATTCCAGAATTTTGATTTAATTATTTTAGAATTTTCTGTATTGAAATATTTGGGAAAATGTTTGAGAAAATAATTATTTTGGAATTACTAAGGTGAAAAATAGGAGAAAATAGAGGAAATTAAGGAAAATTTGAGGAAAATGGATTTTAATGCTTTCTTAATTAAATATGGTGTTTAGGATGTGTTGTGGCTCGAGGTTGCGTATAAGCTCAAGTATTTGGGATTTGGCACGCAAATCGAGGCACTGCACGAGGATTGAGGTATTCCGAATGCATGCTGGTGAGTGGTCTGACTCTAGTTTTACCTTTGTTTTGGATATGTCTTGGTGTGAGTGTAGTGAGTTCAGGTGAACGAGTGACACGGTAGGGCACTCGAGACCAGAACTCGGAATGCTATACTTATGCGTTTTGTTCATGTATATATGGCATCATTTACATATTGATCATTTGGTATATTGCATCAACTTTTTTTTTTACTTGCAAAAGAGTCGGTGCATGGCGTGGGATTTTCATATCATCGGGGTATTGATTTTCATGTCGTTATTGGGTCCGTATGAGACGGGATGAGGTCTTCTTGAGAATGGGACAAGGTTAATCTTGGTGAACGAGTGACACGGTAGGGCACTCGAGAGATTAAGTATGTCGCGGCAAGGTCAACCCCATCGGTGTGTGGAATGGATTTTTCACGAGAGGTTGAGTATGTCAGGGAGATTTCTCAAGTTAGACGTGTTTGCATTTGTCGTTTTGTCTGTGTATGCCATGCTTGTATGTTTGTTCATGCATTATGTAAACTGTTTCATGTCATCACTTAGATGTTTTGTCATCTAACTTAAGTTATGCCCCTGGAACGTTCAATGTTCCAGTCAGGGACTGCTGCGAGGGCAAGGATATGGCCAGTTGAAGATCTATGGTGCTTAGTTTGATAGACATTGTAACATTTGGGGGTTTTAGTATGTATTTCAGCTTGTATAAGAATAGTTGTACGATAGCATTGTTATCATTTGGTTATCTATATTACGTATTTCATTATGAAAATGCTATGTAAGAATCGGTGTTTGATGATAATGTATCCGCTGCATTATGATTATCTCTCATTTAGTTGTTAAGATTATTGATTTTGATGGTTAAACGGGCAAGACTGGGGTTTTTGGGATCTTGTGTGTGCATGTGAAGGTTGTTCATGAAGCACCGCGCGTAATGATGTTAATAATAAAAAAAAAAGATTCCCGAAAATACCCTTATAGTGACACGCCCGGCTAGGCGGGGTGTTACAAAATGCTCCCTCGACCATCCCTTGTGCAACCCTGTGGCCAAAATAAGCTGTGGTCGACCAGCCATGTGCTGGTCATTGGCCAAACTTTTGGCTTTTTGCTCTTTAGCCCCTTAACTTTTGGCTTTTACCTTTTTGACCCTTTTCACTTAGCTCCTGAACTTTCTATAATTGTATTTAAGACCGTCAAGTCCTAAAACATCTATTTGACCCCTGAAGATTCTGAAAAAACATTGTGTTGACCTCCTTCTGGCAATTTCAGAAAACTGCACTTAGGCCCGAATTTTCGTTTTGGCCCTAAACCTTTTCGTTTCTTCCTGAAACCGTTGAAGGGTTGTTCTTTAAGAAAAATCGAAGCCCCATCAAGCTTTCGTTGACTTCCCGAAAGTCGCCTTCAATGATTTGGTTTTGCAGCCTAAATGACAGCTGCATTTTAGCTGTACCGAAAATCGTTTCCGATCCGATTTCTTTGGATACTATAAATCCTATCTCGGGATACTCGTTAATGCCATATCATTTTCCTTTGGCATCTCAGCGTCAGGGCATTCCCTATAGTCGATTCGGTCTTTCATACGGTAATAAATTACTCTTATACCCTCATATTCGAATCTTTCTGGGAGAAGAGATATTTTAGGCTTTTATGATCTGTATAAATCTCCACTTTCTCCCAGTACAAGTAATGTCTCTAAATCTTTAGTACAAATACCATTTCTGCCAATTCTAAGTCATGTGTAGGATAGTTCATCTCATGTTTCTTCAATTGTCCCATTATCAATAAGTCAACCCATTGACTTTTTCCACTTTCGTGACAATTACCTACAAATAGCATATATAAACCATAAAAAATCATTACTCTCATAAAACAATTATCTCATCTTAGACTATATCACCGAGGCCCACTAAAGGGTCGTTACATTATTGGTGAGGGAAACTCATATTAGGGTCTCTTTGGAGGAGGTCTTGTTCACTCATTCTAACTTCCCAACCTCTCATTGGTCATCTTGATAAAAGATTCTTTTTCCCCTTACTAATTTTCTCTATTCTTTCTTTCTTCTCTATTGTTTTTTCTATTTTCTCTCTTCTTGTTCAACTCTTTTGAGTGGGAGACTATCCCTTGATCTCCTATTTATAGGACACATAATTTTTCTCATAAAAAAGTTAATTAACTTGAGGAAATTTTAATTTATTTTTGTCTTTTGAAATTTTTTTTCTTAAAAAATATCTCTTATGTGTACATAAAAAAAAAGGAAAAGAGGAAAAAAAAATAACAAATCAATGAAAAGTGATTTCCAAGCCATCCCGATAGTCAAAAAAGTCTGCCCAAAACAGCCATTGGAGTCATGGGGTCACTTTCTTAAAATGAGATACTACACATGATTTAGGGAAGTCTGTCTAATGTTCACGAGACTCAAACTCTCATACATTAAGTTCATTAATGCAACTATTTACTACTAAAATATCACTTTAGTGATAATAATTAGTGATTTTGATTATTTATTTTTTTATACATATACTTATTTAAAAAACAAAATGAACATTGTTGTTATCAAATTATAACAATAATATTTATTTATCTAGGATCAGCTTGAGCAAAAGTATCCGTCAATGTCAAGGGTCTAGGGTATTATTCACGAGGCTTCAACGGATCCAGATTGGGTCGGAGTTGGAATTCAACAAGGCCTGAGCCTGGAATAGTATTCAGAATCTTCTCTGCAAGGTACCTGGAAGGGCTTTCGTGGGACCTTGATGGGGCTTTCAATAGATTGGTCTTCCAAAGTTAAGGGAAAGCCGTCCAGAATTTAGCCTGTGGGCACAACAACAATTAGAAGGCTACGTGGGGGAATTCCTCGCGTGGGCTCTCCAACGACCAAGTCAAACAATATTCTGAGAAATACGTCCAATGCATGTCGTAGATAATATGCATGACATTATCGATATGTGCATAAATGCTTGTGTTTATGCTGATGAATAGTTGTTGGTGAATAGTTACTCTTTTATGAATATCACTATTCAAATAACCAACTGGGTCTTGATTAAAATCGACCGGCCCCAATAATTGACTAGGTCTTGATTAAAATCGACTGGCTCTTAATAACGAATGGGTCTTGATTAAAACTGACTGGTTGGAGAATCGATTGGGTCTTGATTAAAATCGACTGGGTTCTCATTAAAATTGATTGGCTCTAGAGAACCGACCGGATCTCGATTAAAACCGACTGGCATCTGATTAAAATCGACTGGGCCTTGAATCGATTGGATCTTCTTTAGAAACGACTGGGTCTTGATTAAAACCAACTGGCCTTTAGCAATGACTGGCTTAAGAACTGATTGGCCCTTAAGAACTGAGTGACCCTTTGAATGCTTGAGAACAAAACAGAGTTTTTATTCCTCCCAAAGATGAATCCCCCAAATGAAGAGACAAGCCGCCTACTTATAAAAGAGAGAGCGAGGGAGACGTTGCAGTCATCCTTGGGAAACACGTGGCAACCATCGAGAGCTTCTCGAATGACATATTCTCAAGTTATTCCTCTCGGGATTTAAGATAGCATGGGGTTAAGAATCGAGTTAGACTCACTCGGTTTAATGGAACCAAGTGGGTCTTGATTGTGACCACCTAAGGGTGGCCACAATTTAAAAGAAATGGGGCCTCTTGGCCCCCCTTGTCTTGAACCGCGTGGAGGCCCCCCCCCCCCCCCCCCATGTGCTCCCCAATTGCTGCTTGACTCTTCTTTGAATTGTTTAGTTGCCGTGTGGTCCAATTGCCTCTAATTCCATGCCTGCTATTATATATATAATATTCATGACTTGCTGGACTTCCAATTGTTTAATAATATATATTCACGTTGCATCAATTGTGTCTTCACGTGAAGGGCTTCAACTTCAATTGCCAAGACTCCACTAATTGTTTAATTGATTAAATATTTCAATTGCCAAGCTTCATCTCATCTTAATTTGCTTCTTTGAATTGCCGAGTGGGGCCCTTGTTGGATTAATTAATTGGGATGAGACTTGGGCCGCCTTTTCCTCAATTGCCAATTAATCTTCCTTTTCCTCAATTGCCAATTAATCTTCAAGCATCAATAATTTAACCCTCAAATGCAAACTTCATATTTTAATGTTGTTGCTGGGTTCCGGCTTACTTCCACGGGTCTTTTGGCAGGGCGTATCAACAATAATAAACTTCATATTCAAGATAAAAGGGGATGAGTGTAAATGGTTGGAAGGATACAGTGGCATTGGGTTGGGGTCTACCTTGCAAATGGTTGGTTGTCCCTTTTGACATAGAAAAGTCTTCTCTGTCACATAGAGTAGCTGCTTGGAAGAAAAGTAAGGCTTTTTCTCTTTGTTTTTAGCTTGTTTTGAGTTTTTAATTTTTTAAAATACTGAAAATATATATATATTTTTGGCTATTTTTGAAAACATAATTTTAAAAATAACTAAAATTTTTGTAAAGAAAACCCAAAATAAGGGTATTTTCAATGAAAATACACTAAAAAGTGAAAAACACAGAAAACAGTCTCACCCCCCATCCCTCAAAAATCTTCTCAAGCATTGACTATTGATCGCCCGCCCCGCCATCTCCATTCCATATCTGGTCGGTGTCACTGGCAAACATAGGCCTTGCTTCCTTCTCCGTCGTAGGTCATCGTCTTGGTCGCCATCGTTGTTCTTCATGTCGTTCGCCATTCGATAGTTTAATGCCACTGCCATGGTCGACTAGTTGAGTTGCTCATTCTCGGCCATGGCGTTGGTCTCCTCCCCTCTTTCCTTTCAAACAAAAACCTCTGTGGCCGTTGTTTAGGAAGAAAGTCGACGGCTAGAGCCGGTGCGATGATGGATGAAGAAAGAGATGGGGCGATCGGCCATGGCATTGGTCCTCTCCCATTTCCTTTCTCATCTCCTTTGTTTGCGATTTGTTTTTTTTTTTGTTTTGTGTTATTTGGTTTTTTTTTATTTTATTTAAATATTAACTGAATATATGATATGATTTTTTTTATTAATTTTTTAATGATATTTTTAAGATTTTGATTTTTTGTTTTATTTTATATGAATTTTATTTTATAGTTTAAAGTATTTGAATCAAATTTACAATTTACTAATAAATATTTACAATTTATTTTGAATCAAATTCATTAAATAAAATATCATAATAACAAAAAAGAAATTATTTTTAAAATTTCAAAGTAAACGCATTTTCTAGTTTTCTGTTTTAGAAAATAGTTTTTCAAAATGACAAAAATAACATGTTTTCAAAAAATCTCAAAATAGACACCCAAAACACAAAATTCAAATGAATTCAAAATTCAAAACTAAAATACAAAAAGAACACCACCGTAGCTTTTGTCCTATTCTGTTTTCTTATATATTTTTTCTTAAAAATATATAAATATGCTCAAAAACTAAATGATGCATCAACCTTAGGCACCCAATTTGTCATATATATATATATATAAGAAATTATTATATTATTCTCATTGGGTAACATAATATTTGTTTAATACGGGAAAAATCAAAGGGGGACGTGGGTCCCACCACTCTCTTCCTCCATGTTTGCATCAAACAAAATTGATGCGAACAATAGAATTAAGTTTCATGTATATATATATATATATAATAAATTAACAAGAACAAAGAGAATTATCAAACCGTGTAAGAATTATTAGTCTAAAATATCACCTCCATCTAGAGAAAGAAGGGGAGAAGCATCGTTGGTCACTGCCATAGGCAGGGCTGGCCCTGAGATTTTAGTGGTCCTAAGTGAAACTATATATAGAGCCCTTTATATTTAAAAATAAAATTACATGTAACAAATACGAATAAAATTGTTTACAATATAAAAATATTCAAAATTATCACAAGAATAGTTTAAAATTCATAATATTACTTAAGAATATGCTCAAAAGTCTTCTAGCAACTTGGAAGAAGAAAAGTAGATTTTGTCCTATTCTGTTTTCTTATATATATTATTACTTAAAAATGCATAAAAATATGCTCTAAAACTAAATTAGGCATAAACCTTCAAACACCCAATTTTGTCACACCCACACACATATATATAAACATTAAACAAGAATTATTGGTCTAAAATGTCACCTCCATCCAGAGAGACAGAGAGATAGAGAGAGAAGCATCGCTGGCATGAACCTGCAAGAGAGAGATGGGGGGGGGGGGGGGGAGAGAGAGAGAGAGGTGGGAAGTTGACCTGAAAGCTTTAAGCCATAGAGGTTGATTGCTTCTCAATATAAATCGTTCTTCTTCAACACCCTTCAATCTGTTCCCCAAGAAAGGAAGAATGGGAGAACTGCTTCTGTTCAATGTCGTAGAACTCATTCTGTCCAAGCTAGGCGAACTTCTAGTCGAAGAACTCTTCCTGGCAAACGGACCAGATGCCGAGCTCCGGAAGCTTGAAACCGCTTTGTCGTCAATCAAACTGGTCCTATTGGACGCAGAGGAGAACCAGTCAACGAACGACGAGCTTCGCAAATGGCTCGCCAATGTCAAGGATGCTTTCGCCGACGCCGATGATCTTCTGGACGAGGTCGAATTTGAAGCTCTCAAGAACCAGGTTAGGGGAAAGTTACGGAACTATCTTACGAGCAGTAGTTCAATTAGTTTCCGCCTTTCAGTTGTTAGCAGGATCAAGGAGATGACAGAGAGGTTACATTTAATTGATGGTGGGAAAAACAAATTTAGGCTTTCTGAGAGGTCTTCGGATCCGCGTAATGTGCGTATACAGAGGGAGACGAGCCATTCTTTTGTTCATAGCGTCCATGTGATAGGAAGAAGCAGGGATGAAGAAGCCATCGTTGAGAGGTTGAATGATGCTCGCGAACATGTTTCTGTCATTCCCATTGTGGGAATTGGGGGCTTGGGGAAGACAACATTGGCTAGGTTAGTGTACAATAATGAGCGGGTTGCTAGGGATTTTGAGCCGAAGATGTGGGTCGGTGTTTCTCAGGATTTTGATATGAATGTGCTGATGAAAAAGATCATTGCATCTGCAACGACTTCACCCTGTGATGAGCAAGATAGTGATCAGTTGCAGCATAAGCTTCGGGGTTGTTTGGCCGATAAGAAATTTTTACTCGTCTTGGATGATATGTGGGACAGCGACCTAGTAAAATGGAGGGAACTGAAATCTCTCCTCATGGGTGGTCGCAGAGGAAGCAAAGTCATTGTCACCACTAGGTCTAATGCAGTTGTTTCCATTGTGGGCAGCGATCATCCTTATGAACTTGGTGGACTTGCTTGGAGAGATTGCTTCTCTTTGATTCTGGAATGGGCTTTTCCAAAAGGAGAAGATCAGAGTAGGCATCAGAACCTCCTCCACATCGGAGAGCAAATTGCAGAGAGATGTAAGGGCGTTCCATTAGCTGCAAGGTCTCTAGGAAGCCTGCTGTACAAAAAAACAGACGAACGTGATTGGCAGCGTGTGAGAGATAGTGAAATATGGAGGTTACAACGTCAGAGGCCAGAGGATATCCTGCCTGCTCTGAAATTGAGTTATGATTACTTACCATCTTACCTGAAACCATGTTTTGCATACTGTTCAATTTTTCAAATGGGGCAATACATTTACAAGGATAAGTTAATTCAGCTGTGGATGGCACAAGGTCTGATTCAGTCAATTCCTGGCCAAAATCTAGAGCCCGAAGACATCGGGGATCAGTATTTTGATGAGTTGTGTTCAACATCACTCTTTCAAGAGGTTGAAGAGAATGGCCCCTTGTATGTAACCTTTAGAATGCATGATCTTGTACATGATCTTGCACAGTCTATAGCACAAACAGAATGCCTAAAGAAGAAATCCCATACGGGAGATGTTTTAAATATGGTTCGGCATGTTTCCTTACTGGGTTGTGATTTGTCAGGACAGGGAGTAGAAAAATCCCTCCTGAAACTTCAGAAGCTGCGAACCATTTTCTTTCCACGGGATGGGATAAGATCCATGCATGATCGTTTTGTTGATGAATGCATCGAAACTTTCCTGTACTTGAGAGTGATCGATTTGGAGGATTCATGTTTTGAAGTCTTACCGAAATCTATTGGTTACTTGAAACATTTGAGGTTCCTTGACCTCAGTTGGAACTGTAGCATCAAAGAACTCCCTGCTTCCATTTGCAAGCTGCTGAATCTGCAGACTCTGAGAATCTCATATTGTAAGGCGTTGAAGAGGTTGCCTAAAAATATAGGGAACTTGATTGGCCTTAGACATCTCTATGTAACCACACAACAGGAATCTTTCCCTGAGAAAGCAATCGGATGCTTGACTTCTCTTCAGTCTCTGTGGATCACCGGTTGTGCCAACCTTGTTTGTTTGCCAGAAGAAATTCAGTGCCTCAGAGCTCTTCGGACATTAGCTATCAGCAGATGCCCGAGATTAGCATCTCTTCCAAAATGCGTAGGAAGTCTTGCCAAGTTAGAGAACCTGATGATCAATGACTGTGAAAAGCTCAACTTGGATGAGGGGAGAATCACTGTAATTGCAAACCTTGGCATCAGGACAATGGTATTTACAGAATTACCAAACTTTGTGAATTGGCCCCGTTGGCTGCGTGGCACAGCTAGGAGTGTAAATTACCTAAGGATTGCATTCTGCCCCAGCCTCCGGAAATTCCCAGAGTGGCTGCAAAACTCAGAGTCGCTTCAGAAACTTGAGATTTTGGGATGCCCGGAAGTGTCAGCACTGCCAAAGGGATTCCAACACCTCCGGGCACTGAAAGTACTGAGGGTTAAAGAGTGTAGCAGGCTGGCCCATACACTACACCCAGAAACAGCAAGAGACTGGCATATGGTAGCTCATATCCCAGAATTATATATCAACAACGCCAGAATCACCTCCTCTCATTATTAGGTAAGCTTGAATTTTCAACCCTCACCCAGCACATAAACATTGTATATCTATCTAATAATGCTAGAAATGAGGTTATTTGTGATAAAATCAAAGTGGGTATCTATTAAAAATAAGATACAGAAGCGATGTATAACATGGTTTGGACATTTAGAAATGTTAGACAAGCACTGGTGGACTCGCATGTGAATAGAGTAGATGAAGTGAAAAAGTTACGTGGGATGACACATAAGAGAAGTTATAATCATAAATAAAGGTGATTGATGTGTTAGGATTTATGTAATGGATACTACTCAATGGGTTAAGGTTTGTTGTTGTTGTTGTTGTGTTATGTATTACTTGTTCAAGCTCCCTTGTCTTTGGAAGGACAATCCCAAGGAAATAATTTCAGAAATTTGGTGCTTTATTCGTGGTTCGAATTATTCAAGCAGCTTACACATTTAATATAAAATTTTGGGGTATGTTTCCTATTTCTTGGATTTTTCAGGAAAGGTTTTGGCCCTCCCAGGGTCGGACCTTCCATGAGGCAACTGCCTCAGGGCCCATGGAAATTTCACAATTTAGGAGCCCATAAATTGAAAATTGCCCATGCAAATTTCACAACTAGGGACCATGGAAATTTCACAACTTAGGGCCCCATGCTTTTTCCACCCGCCCACCCCCTTCACGTGACCCTTCTCCCTTTCTCTCTTTCGCTCGCTGCCCTAGCCCTATGGCCCCTATCTCTTTGGCTCCGTCGCGTCTCGCCCTCGCCCTCGCTCTCGCCTCTCGCTGCTGCTCCGTCGTCGGTAGCTCGCTGCCTCTCTCTCTCTTCTTGTTGCTCCTCGCCCTTCGCCCTCGCTTTCTCGCCTCTCGCTGCTCGATCGGCGATCGCTCGTCCTCACCGACTTGCCTCGCCCTTGTGGTTGATGGCTGGTTGCTCGGGCGCTCGCCCAGCAAGCATTGCCTCTCGCTGCTCTGCTCAGTCGCTAGCTCGCCATCGCCCTTCATCGCTCGCCCTTGTGGGTTGTGGGTTGTGGCCGGTGGCTCGCTACCTCTCGATTGCCGATTGGGTCATCAGATTAGATCTGCTTCTCAGATGCTTTAACTCCATATTTGCTTCAAACGGTTAGTTGCTCCTTCATTTCGTTTTGTTTCGTTTATGGTAGTTTTTAATTGATAATTTAAAAAAAAATTAATTTTATTCTTATGGTATAAATATTTATTTATTTTTTATATTTTATTATAAAAAAATAAAATTTGAATGTAATATACAATTCGGGCCCATTTTCACGTCTCGCCTCATGGCCCCAAAAACTCAAGTCCAGCATTGGGCCCTCCAAAGACCTTTGTTTCCTTGTTCATGGGCCGTAAGTGCTTTTAAGTCCTTTTTTGTGCCAAATTGCCCTTTTGCAGGGCAACACCCTCTAATGATCCTTCTTTTCTAGCACCTCTAAAATCATATCTAAGACATGTTTACCATTTTTTTTTCATTTTTCCTTCGTCTTCAAAGTCCCATATAGTTGGCCCTACCTTGGTTCCTTGTTTTTGCCAGCTTAGTCTACTATTATTCAAATTTAGGTTTTATTAGTTTGATTTATTGAAATTGGGTTGAGCCCAAGCTCATCTATTTGTAGAATTCTAGTTTTAGAATACATTAATTTTTAATAAATAGAAAATATTTATATTAATTTTAAAATTATTAAAAATACAAAAGTAGGTTGAAATAAATATACTTTTTAAATTCTCAAAAGGGTAACTAACCAAGCTATTTTATTTTATTATTTTTAAATTATATGTTTTTTTATTTTTAAAACACTTTTCTCCTTAAAATTTAAAATTAAATTTTATTTCTCATTATTACGAAGCAATATTATAGTATGATAATATATATTAGGGTAAATTACATCTAAATTTTAAATTTTCTTTTAGTTTGGGTTAGAGATAGTCATTTTTGAGAAGGTCTCATGTGGTTTAAAAATATTTCTAGAGATTCATAAGTTTACTTTGTTTATTTGAGAATCTCGTCTAAAAACATTTTTAGACTTTGATGGGTCATTTAATATAAGTAATCTTTCAAATGTTTCAACTCTTATTAAAATCTTCTCAGGTTTACCAGCTGTAATTTTATCCCTCAAAATAAAATGGATATGTTTAAGAATTATTAAATATAAATGTCTGATGGTATGGTTGACAAATTGAAATTGTGTGTCTTGAGAATTTGTGTGCTGTTTAAGTAAAAATGTAAGTTTCTTTAATATTTTATTTATTTATTTATTTATTAGGGTGTCTGAGCTTTGCCCAACTAATTCCCAGAGGGTGGGTGACCTTACCCCCTGATGTACCCCTATGTAAATTCGAATGAGAACACACTTTATACACACTCAGAACTGGACATTACGTGCAGTCCATGCGAGACTTGCCTTTCAGTCTTATCATTACCTTTCAGTTAAATGTTGCCTTTCAGTAATAATTCTATCTTTCAAGTCGCAATACTGATTCAAACTCTGATATTTTATATGAAACTTTAAGTACTTTGCCACGATATGTACGTGGGGCAAGTTTCTTTTTTATTTCTTACATGATGGTCTATATGATGAATGTGACGTATGTCAAAATGATTGAATTCTCTTGGAATTTGTTTGATAGCAACTTGTGAATGACAAGAATAATTAGATTTAAGTCCGTTGTTGTAATGACTCGTTAGTGAGTCTAAATTATTTTTCGGTATTATTTTAGCCTGTATTATATTGTGGCCATAAAATAATTAAATTGGAAAAAAAAAGAAGAGAGGTGAAATGATAAATAAAGGATGTGGATGGAAAAAGAAAAGAAAGGAAAAATAAAAGCAAGGGAAAAAAAAAAAAGAAATGTGTATATGCATGTATGTCTATTTTTAAGAAAAAAGAATTAAATTGAAAGGGGATATGATGGGAATTGGCATATTTAGCAAGGGGTAAAATGGAAAAAAATCAAAGAGAATTAGAGGGGGGAAGGGGGTTGCTCGTGCACTTCATCCTTCATCTCCTCTCATTTCCTACCTTTTCCTTTTTTCTTTTTTCCTTTTTTTCCTTGTTCTTCTGGACCACCTCAAGATCCTCTCTTCTACTTGTTTCTTCTTCCTCTAGCTTGGTTTGTAAACTTCAGTAAGGACCAAAGATCAGTTTGGAGGCAGCAATTTCAGCTTCAATCGGGTTTCTACAACTTAAGGCAAGTTCTCTTCCCTTTCACATTATGTATTTAATCCCCCTTTTTTTCATGGGGATGGTAGGAATGAGTTTTGTGGGGATTTTTGGAAGCCTTGTAAATGAATTTCACCAAGTTGAAATCTAAAAATTGGGGGGATCTTGGTTGGGTTGGTTTTTATGCAAAAATCTGGTTGTCTGTAAATCTTTCATTTGTTATATGATTTTGAGTGTTTAAGCTTGTGGTTTCATTGGAGTATTGATCTACCCCATATTTCCTAAGGATTGACACTAGTTTTGAGCCAAAATCGAGTTTAAATGAGTTGAAAATTGAAAATTTGGGTTAGGGTTTCGTTATGCAAATTTTGTTCTGTTTTTGTTTGCAAAAATCGACTTTCAATATGTCAAAACTTGACTCTCCTTCAAAAGTCGACTTCCAATTTGTAAAAAGTCAACTCTCCTTCAAAAGTCGACTCTCCATATGCCAAAAGTCGACTCTTGCAATGGACTACATTGCGCACCTTGTACCCTTTTAGCCATAACTTTTTGCTCCAATATCAGAATTGAGATCTGCTTTTTGGTTTGTAAACTAGACATCAAGGGATTTGATTTCATATATAATTTGGCATATTTTGGTTGTAAAATGAATTACAAAATTCCTATTTTAAAGTGACATACCATACAAAAAGAATGAATTATCAAGTATGTGCCCACAAAGAGTTCACAATTGTAAGAGTAGTGACAAGATGATCAAGTGGGGCTCAATTTTAGATGAGGCATAAGATGTTCACATACATGTTTCACATGCATGATATACTTATATGTACATTAGCGCACCTACTATTTCGCACGGAGGAAAAGCAAAAGGATATCCTATAAAGGAGAAAGTGTAAGACTGTGGGTTAGAGTCTCCCAACATCTGTCATTGTGATGTATAAGATTGTGGGTTAGAGTCCCACTATAGCTATTTATACTCGCATGAAATGTGGTCAAGACGAGGGTGGAAAGTGATCCACGAGATGATGGTGCATATATTTTACCTGATATCGTATGACATGTGTTGATATGATATATATATGGGATGCATGTATCGTTGAGTTAGAAATGCATGATGTAATCACACATGGTAAAATAAATTAGTTGTATGTCTATTTATGTCTCATTGTTTCCTACTGCCTTACTTTTTCATAAATTATACTTGTTGAACCTTGTGACTCACTTTGTTTATTCTGTGTCAATTCAAATAAAGGGAAAGCGATAGTGGGCGATGAGGCTAGTCACGCCTGATGGTGAGAGATGCATAGTGTATACAGAGTCACCTCGAGCGGAGAATCCTGGGGAGTGTCTTGTTTTCTTTTTAACAGGGCATGGGAGAACAATTGTCTTCATGTAATTTTGTTTCATGCCACCATTTTTTTTTTTTTTTTTGGTATTATATGGGTTGTTAAGCCCAGACCAAACATGTTACTTGATTGTGTTGTATGAATGTCAAGTTCTCTACGTAAATGTTAGTATAATGTCATGAAAGTACTATTGGGATGCTTTGTTTCCATTTCTTAGCGACCTTTTCATGGATTGCCTATGCTAGTAGGTACTCTAGGAGGCAGACCGTGACAGTTGTGTATTAGAATTTGTCATTTTGAAAGAGTAGTATGATCATTATTTGTATATTGATATTTTGTAATGAGTGCATAAGGATGCAAAATTGCATCCTTAAATGTTTTTGATATTATTCTCTTGCCTTGATTATGTGATACTAGGACATGTATTGAAGTTTTAAAATGTGATTTTCAAGTTCATCTATATAATTTCTCAAGAAATTCTAAATATAGTGCAATAGTTATAGCTAGAGTCTTTAAGATCGTTCGAGTGACTTGTAGAGTTAATCGAATACATTCTCATAGAAAATGTTATTGAGAAATGAGTAATAGTACTCAAAATGCTAAGCTAGAGTAATTATTTATAAAATAACTCGAGCTTATCACTCGAGTGACATGGGATTAGAATTCTAGTGTTTAAAAGCACTTTAGCATTTGATATATTTCAGTTTTGATTTATGTCTTTGTATGATTTGATTTGAATATGTGAGTAATAATTTTCTTGAATGAATTTGATTATACATGTCTTGACAATGTCTTGTTTGATTAATGTTATGATGACATATCCAAAGGCTTAAATGTGGTAAACTAGTTTTGTTGTTTGTCTAAAGTATTTCTTGAATAATTGAGATGTCATGCTTGAATGCAAAACATCTTTGACTCTTGAATGTGCTCATTTGAATTTAAGTTTTTTTTTTTTTTTTTGTATGTGATATCTATGTGAGTAAATGATTGAAGAAATTGTTTTCTGTGATTGTTTCTCTCTCTGCTTTCCAAGCGATATTTTATTTATTAAGAGAATAGGTAAACCCTTAAGAATTTTCTGTGTTGTGTGTTGATATCTATGTGTGTATGCTAGGAAAATTATCTTCATGATATTTACTAAGGAAAAATTTAAGGAAAAATTATCGGTACTTCTAAAAGTATTCACGCTCTCATATTGTTTAGTATCCTAAAAGTAAAACTTGCTAAAAGATACACTGAAATGTGTATTCATTAGAAAGTGTTTTGTATATCTATTTTTTAATTAATATCCTTCTATATATATATACCTCTTTATGTGTATGAGTCATATTCAAGTGATATTTGTCTTAAAAAAATTTGTTGAGCAATAGGCATAAACTTAGAGGGAGTTCTGTCTCTTGATGATTTATTCATCAAAGAAATGAAAATTTAAAAAAAGAGGAAAATGTTATACTCTTTCTACTGATATCATATGCTTCATATGGTATCAAACTTCTTACCCTTTTTGCTAATGACAAAAAGGGAGAGAAGGATTAGTAGAACATTTTTAATAAATGTTCTCTTAATCTTTAAAGTTTTGTCATCATAAAAAAGAGAGGAATTGTTGAGTTTGTTCTTGAATGTTTTGATGATGATTATTTTATACAAAACTTTAATGTAAGATATGTTCTATGTTAAGGATGATTCGAGAATAAGTTCAAGGAATATTGATATGTTTATCTATTAATATGTGTTAACGTGTTCTTATTTGTGTTAAAGTTATATTGATATTTAGGATATGTTAAATCTATGCTTTGTCTAGCAGTCTCTATCTAGTATTATGTTTCTCTTTAGGGTCATTCTAAAGATAATGCATGAGTGCAATGTTAAGTTTAGAGTCATTCTAAAGATAGTGCATGAGTGCAATGTTAAGTTCATGATATTCCAAGTATATAAAATATGAGTTAGCTTTACTCTAAGCTCAAGAGCAACCTGCTTCATATATGTATTCTTGATGTCTATTGACAAGCATCAAGTTCTTAGGTAAATGATCATACACTCCAAGTATTGGTTTTTGAGTCTTGATCCATAGAGCCTAATTTGTCTATGTGATGCTGAGTATCAAACTACTAAGATTCTCAATGTTTTGAAAAATTTAGGAAAGAATACTTGAAGAACTTGTCGCTTGGATGTTTGTTGCTTGGAAAACAAAATCATTCAAGTATCTCTCTAAGTATCCAATATTGCTAAATAGGATGCTTTAGAGGTCATAGAATAGAAACAAAATGTTTTTCTGTATTAGATGAATATCAGGTAAGCTATTCGACTAATGTGTGCTTTTGATTAGGTAGACGTGAATCAAAAATCATGTTACTAGGTTTGATGCATTTTTGTGTTATATGTTGTGATTTGATAAATGTGCTAAGTAGAATGATTTTTATTTGAATCTAGAAAACAAAATCTTCTAATTGAGTAACATATATTGTGCTCAATGTATTTGCAATTTTGAAAAATTCTATATGTCCTATCCCAGTTCAATAGCAAATAAATTACTTTATTTATATGTGTTTCAAGTGTATATATTTAATAGTGTGAATGAATATTTATTCACGTATTTATATTTCTATGAAATATGTTGTGTTAAGAAGAATAATTTTTTCTTGATCTAGAAATGAATATTTTTAGTTGAGTAACATTCAATGTACTCAACTTATTATTCTTTAAGAATCTAACGAAATTCCATTGATATGAGAATATCTCACTATCTTTGTTTATTAAAGCTTTCTATGTAACCAAATGAATGTGATTGGAAAGTTAATTTTAACCAACTTTTACAAACAACACTTGTGTATTAAGTATCTTAAATATTTGGTCTTAATGTTTAGGTTAAATTATATATTAGATGTTGATGAGAAAATTGTTTTGATGATGATATTCAAAATAATATATTAAAGATGATTACTGATAGAGTTTTATGTAACCAAATGAATGTGATTCTAAAGTTAATTTTAACCAACTTTTACAAACAATACTTGGGTATTAAATATCTTAAATATTTGGTCTTAATGTTTAGGTTAAGCTATATATTAGATGTTGATGAGAAAATTGTTTTGATGATGATATATATTAGATGTTGATGAGAAAATTGTTTTGATGATGATATTCAAAACAATATATTAAAGATGATTGCTGATAAAGTTTTAATCAAGTAAGGCATAGAATCAATCGAGTGTATCAAAATATTAATCGAGTAAAAATTTCATGTTACTCGAGTAAACTATTGATTTAGGTAATTGAGTCTCCGATCTCATCATCTTAATTGAGTATAAATCCTATTATATTCGAGCAAGTTAATTCTGTATTGCATATTAATCGATTATAAGTTATAATGTATTCGAGTGAGTATAAGTCTATACTTGTCTAAATATTCTTTTGTAATCGAGTAGTTATTGCAAGTTTTTGACAGATCAAATTTATAATCAAATAAATATTTTAATATACTCGGGTAAATCTGAATTATAATCAAGTACTTATTCTCTAGTAATTTGTCAAAGTCTCTGGACCATTTGTGTAATCAATTGTATAAATCTGTAATCGAGTAAATGTTAAAGTTTAATTGATTAAAATCTTAGTTGCAATCGAGTATTTATTTCAAGTTTCTATTGTATAATTGTAATCGATTACAAATATTTTGTAATCAAGTAAAAATTTAAATTTACTTGATTATAATTTTAATCCACTCAAGTAAATGTAAAAATTAATCGAGTATTATTTTTTTGTAATCGAGTAAATATTGATGTATAATTGATTAAATTTAATTTGTAATTAAGTAATTATTTCATATTTCTACAGCAAAATTGTAATCGATTACAAATGTTTTGTGATTGAGTAAACTTCAAAATTAGTTGATTACAAATTGTATGTATTTGAAAACAGACAAAATTTTGTCGATTACAAATTTTGTTTACTCGAGCAAAGATAAAAAATATTTTATTACAAACTCTTTTTATTCGAATAAAAATGTGCTAAAACTCAAAAATTCTAACCGTTAAACTAACTGTTGCAACTGTATTTAATGCACAATTTTGACATTTAAGACTCTAAAATTGATCTAAATTTTATTTCCTTCTTTTATCTTAATTTTTGAATATTCTAATGATTATTTTAAGGAAAAATAAGATTGTTCTTGTAGATATTATTTTCTTAGATAATAAGTATAAAATAAAGAAGAGGCTAAAGAAAAAGCTATTGTTTTTGAACTCTTCATATTTCTATCTTGAGCCAAAGAACCCTAAAAACATGTATCTTTTACGAGCAAAAGAGAGGGATAGTATTCTTTACATCATTTTTAAATCTCTCTTTTTTGTGTAAGAAACTACTTTTAATATTTGGTTTCGATTTTGTAAAAGGTTCTCAACATGCTTATCTTGTTGTGGTTAGTGCTTGAGCTCATAAGAAATACAGTGTAAGAGATTTCAACTATTTTTTATAAAAGTTGTTTGTGTTCGATTACTACTGATATATTAAAAAGTAGAGATTACAGCTGCACCAGTCAAACTAAGTTTTTGGCTGATCTTGCCAAAAGTTATAGCAGATTGTTGAAATTTTTGATGAGAATGAAATGGAGTGAAATAGCTTGTTTGAACAAACTATTATAAAATTTGTATGTGTTACATTATTTACTTTTACCTTTTATTTTAACAAGTTAAATTTTTATTTGTAGCATTAAAAGTTTGCAATCACAGCTATCTAATTTGATCTTGTAAACCTCATTTTTATTCTAAGTGATATTTTGAATATTGGGTTGGGGCCTAACTTGCAAATGGTTTCCCCTTTGACACAGAAAAGTCTCCTTTTGTCACCCAGCAGCTTGGAGGCAAAGTAACATTTGTCCTCTTCTTTTCTCTTATATATTATTACTTAAAAATCCATAAATATGCTCAAGAACTAAATTAGGCATCAACCTCGAACCACCCAATTTGTCATATATATATGAACAAATAACAAAGACAAAGGGAGAATTATCAAACAGCGTAAGAATCATTGGTCTAAAATATCAACACCCTTCAATCTCTTCCCCCAGAAAGAAAAAATGGAAGGCCTGGTTCTGTTCAGTGTCGCAGAACTCATTCAGTACAAGCTAGATAGAAGGACTTCTAGACGAAGTACTCTTCCTGGCAAACGGAGCAGATACCGAGCTCCAGAAGCTTGAAACCACTTTGTCGTCAATCAAACTAGTCCTATTGGACGCAGAGGAGAACCAGTCAATGAACGACGAGCTTCCCAAATGGCTCGCCCGAGTCAAGGATGCTTTCGCCGACGCCGATGATCTTCTGGATGAGGTCAAATTTAAAGCTCTCAAGAACCAGGTTAGGGGAAAGGTACGGAACTATCTTACGAGCCATAGTTCAATTACTTTCCGCCTTTCAGTTGTTAGAAGGATCAAGGAAATGAGAGACAGGTTACATTCAATTGATGGTCTGAAAAACAATTTTAGGCTTTCTGAGAGGTCTTCGGATCCGCGCAATGTGCGTATACAGAGGGAGACGAGCCATTCTTTTGTTCGTAGAGTCGATGTGATAGGAAGAAGAAGGGATGAAGAAGCCATTGTTGAGAGGTTGAATGATGCTAGCGAAAATGTTTCTGTAATTCCCATTGTGGGAATTGGGGGCTTGGGGAAGACAACATTGGCAAGCTTAGTGTACAATAATGAGCCGGTTGATAGGCATTTTGAGCTGAAGATGTGGGTCGGTGTTTCTCAGGATTTTGATATGAATGTGCTGATGAGAAAGATCATTGCATCTGCAACGACTTCGCCCTGTGCTGAGCTAGACAGTGATCACTTGCAGCATAGGCTTCGGGGTTGTTTGGCCGATAAGAAATTTTTACTCGTCTTGGATGATATGTGGGACATCGACCTTGTAAAATGAAGGGAACTGAAATCTCTCCTCATGGGTGGTCGCAGAGGAAGCAAAGTCATTGTCACCACTAGGTCTAATGCAGTTGTTTCCATTGTGGGCAGCGATCATCATTATAAACTTGATGGACTTGCTTCGAGAGAGTGCTTCTCTTTGATTCTGAAATGGGCTTTTCCAGAAGGAGAAGATCAGAGTAGGCATCAGAACCTCCTCGACATCGGAGAGCAAATTGCAGTGAGATGTAAGGGCGTTCCATTAGCTGCAAGGACTCTAGGAAGCCTGCTGTACAAAAAAAACAGACGAACGTGATTGGCAACGTGTGAGAGATAGTGAAATATGGAGGTTACAAGGTCAGGGGCAAAATGATATCATGCCTGCTCTGAAATTGAGTTATGATCACTTACCATCTTACCTGAAACCATGTTTTGCATACTGTTCAATTTTTCAAATGGGGCAATACATTTACAAGGATAATTTAATTGAGCTGTGGATGGCACAAGGGCTGATTTGGTCAAGTCCTGGCCAAAATCTAGAGCCCGAAGAAATCGGGGATCAGTATTTTGATGAGTTGTGTTCAAGATCACTCTTTCAAGAGGTTGAAGAGAATGGCCCCTTGTCTGTAACCTTTAGAATGCATGATCTTGTACATGATCTTGCACAGTCTGTAGCACAAACAGAATGCCTAAAGAAGAAATCCCATGCGGGAGATGTTTCTAATATGGTTCGGCATGTTTCCTTACTGGGTTGTGATTTGTCAGGACAGGGAGTAGAAAAATCCCTCCTCAAACTTCAGAAGCTGCGGACCATTTTCTTTCCACGGGATGGGATAAGATCCACTCATGATCGTTTTGTTGATGAATGCATCTCAACTTTCCTGTACTTGCGAGTGATCGATTTGGAGGATTCATGTTTTGAAGTCTTACCGAAATCTATTGGTTACTTGAAACATTTGAGGTTTCTTGACCTCAGTTGGAACTGTAGCATCAAAAAACTCCCTGCTTCCATTTGCAAGCTGCTGAATCTGCAGACTCTAAGGATCTCAGATTGTAAGGAGTTGAAGAGGTTGCCTAAAAATATAGGGAACTTGATTGGCCTTAGACATCTCTATGTAACCACACAACAGGAATCTTTCCCTGAGAAAGCAATCGGATGCTTGACCTCTCTTCAGTCTCTGTGGATCACCGGTTGTGCCAACCTTGTTTGTTTGCCAGAAGAAATTCAGTGCCTCAGAGCTCTTCGGACATTAGCTATCAGCAGATGCCCGAGATTAGCATCTCTTCCAAAATGCATAGCAAGTCTTGCCAAGTTAGAGAACCTGATGATCAATGACTGTGAAAAGCTCAACTTGGATGTGGGGAGTATCACTACATTTGGAAACCTTGGCATCAGGAAAATGGTTTTTGCAGAATTACCAAACTTTGTGAATTGGCCCCATTGGCTGCGTGGCACAGCTACGAGTGTAAATTACCTAAGGATTGCATACTGCCCCAGCCTCGGGGAACTCCCAGAGTGGCTGCAATTCTCAGCATCGCTTCAAAAACTCGAGATTTTTGGATGCCCGGAAGTGTCAGCATTGCCAGAGGGATTCCAACACCTCCGGGCACTGAAAGTACTGAGGGTTAAAGAGTGCAGCAGGCTGGCCCGTAGACTACACCCAGAAATAGGCAGAGTTTCAAATATGGTAGCTCATATCCCAGAATTATATATCAACAATGCCGGGATCACCTAGGTAAGCTTGAATTTTCAACCCTCACCCATCACATAAACATTGTATATCTATCTAATAATGCTAAAAATGAGGTTATGTGTGATAAGATCAAAGTGATTCCTATTGAAAATAAGATACAGAAGCCATGTTTAACATAGTCTAGACATTTGGAGACCTTAGACAAGCACTCGCGGACTCGCCTGTGAGAATAGTAGATGAAGTGAAAAAAGTTACGTGGAAAGACATAAGAGAAGTTATGATTGATTGGTGTGTTAGAATTTATGTAATGGACCCTACTCAATGGGTTATGGTTTGTTGTTTTGGGGTTATGTATTACTTGTTCAAGCTCCCTTGTCTTTGGGATATGTTTCCTATTTCTCTGGATTTTTCAGGAAAGGTTTTGGCCCTCCAAAGACCTTTCTTTCCATGTTCATGAGCCGTAAGTGCTTTTAAGTCCCTTTTTGTGCCAATTAGCCCTTCCATTGGACAGCACCCTCCAATGATCTTTCCTTGCTATGGAACTTTTCTAGCACGTCTAAAATCATATAAAAGACATGTTTACCATTTTTTTCCATTTTTCCTTCGTCTCCAAAGTCCCATATCAGTTGGCCCGACCTTGGTCCCTTGCTCTTGCCAGCTTAGAGTAGTATTGTTCGTATTTAGGTTTTATTAGTTTGATTTATTGAAATTGGGGTGATCCCAAGCTCATCTATTTGTAGGTTCAAGCTCTAATGATCTTTCCTTCCATATTTGTAGGTTCAAGCTCATATATTTGCAGTATTTGTGATAGGACAGGGTGGCTTGATAGAGCATTGATATTGTTTAGTTATTTATTTGAATACAAATGTACCAATCATTACTTATTAATTTAAAATGCCTGTATTCAAATTTTGTATTTCCTTTTGATTTATTGTTGTTAATACATGGGATATTTTCGTTACACATTTTGTCATTTTAATAGGTTAGCATTGCTTATGTGTTGATAGCATGTTAGTATTGTTTGATATCATAGTGATATTCAGTGTCCTATTAAGGGACAGTGTTAATCACAACTTTATACTTAGTCTTTATTGTTAGATAGTATTTATTTACTAATATATAGATAAAAAAAAGTAGGATATGAAAAATATTTAAGATAAACAGTACTTTTCTATTGTGTTCATTAAATTTATCTAGTGACCGTTGAAAAAGAAGTCACGTGATTTCTTATTTGAGTTTTTACAGATAAATTTATAAATTTATCTTGATTTTTATAGATAGGAAAAAATGACATATGTGTCCTTTAGTGTATTCTAAAAAATTTAATAAATAATTTGATAAAAATATGAGAATGTTTTCTAACTCTATCTTGACTTTTCATATGTTAATTCAAAAATCATTTCAACCTTATATTAATATAACCTTGTCTTTTGTTATTTTAACAAATGCCACTTTAACCAATACTATTTTCAAGGAAATGACCCTTTTCCTTGAAATATAACCCTTTTCAAGTCTATGTTACAATTTGTGTACCTATCACTATTTTTGAACTACTACTTTTTTTTCTTTTTAAATTATAGAAATATATTTGAAATTTGTTATAATATTTAGTATTAATCTTATATGAACTTATGTAAACCAATTTTTACATAACATAGGTCTATACGTACCTAAGGTTTATATCTTCATGGAGGGAAATTTTTTAAAGTTCGGTATATTATTGAAAAAATTAAAAATTGATTATAAAATTAAAATAAGGTAAAAAAATTAAAATAAGGAAAAAATTTCTACATCCCCCTAAGAAATTACCAAATAAAGTCTTAAATAAAAAAAAATCTTATTTAGGATTTGAATTCTTGGATTTAAACCCTAATACAAACGTTTTTAATAAAATGTATCCTAATCAAAGAATTTGGAATTTGGATTTCTTTTTTGTTTTTCAAAAAAAAAATGAAATTCCAAATAATTGATTTTAGAATTCAAGTTTTAGATTACATTAATTTTTAATACATAGAAAATATTTATATTAATTTTAAAATTATTAAAAATACAAAAGTAGGTTGAAATAAATATACTTTTTAAATTCTCAGAAGGGTAACTGACCAAGCTATTTTATTTTATTATTTTTAAATTATATGTTTTTTATTTTTAAAATACCTTTTCCCTTAAAATTTAAAATTAAATTTTATTTCTCATTATTACGATGCAATACTGTAGGATGATAATGTATATTAGGGTAAATTACATCTAAATTTTAAATTTTCTTTTAATTTGGGTGAGAGATAGTCATTTTGGAGAAGGTCTTATGTGGTTTAAAAATATTTCTAGAGGTCCATAAAATTTACTTTGTTTATTTGAGAATCTTATCCAAAAACATTTTTAGATCTTGATAGGTCATTTGGTATAAGTAATCTATGAAGTATTTCAACTCTTATTAGCCAAAAGAATACAAGCTACGCAATTTAGTCGAAAATTTAATAACTTTGAAATGAAAGAAATGAAAAGCATGGAACTTGCATAACAAAAGGAGATGTAAAAAGAACTTGCATAACATCAAGTGAAGAAACGAACTTGCACATAAATGGAGAAGAAAATAGAAGAGAAGTGAAGAGAACTTGTATATCAAGAACGGATGCAAGGAGAACTGGTCTTTCCTTTGATGAAGAGAAACTAGGGAAAAGAAGCCTTCCCTCAAATCTAAAAAATCCACCTTGAAGCTTCAAGTCATGAGATGATGAAGATGAAAAATGGAGAAGAAGAAGAAACAAAGAAGATGAAGAAGAAAACCAAGAAGAAAGGGAAGAAGACTTGTTGGTAGAGGGAAAAAAGAGAGAAGAAGAATAATTGAGAGACAAAAGAGAGGAAAATGGGAAAAGAGAGAGCCACACGTCTTTTGCCATAGTACCATTTTACCCTTCACTTGCACACAACCACAATTATTATTATGCCCATTTTGGACATTTCACAATTAATTATATTTCTATTTAAACTTATCTCACCATATTGCAAATGGACTCAAACCCAACCCATTAATCAAAATCACATAATTAGGCCCAACTCACCTAAGACCCAAAAAATTTATTTTCCAACTTGCCCAACCCATTTCATTTTAAATATACAACCCACACATAGTTTAGGCCAAATTCATTTAAAATGGGTTTTTATTTAAAATTTTAGCCATCCGATATCTTTGTGCTTTTCACATTAGCCCATCCATATTCAATAAACTCAACTCATTTTATTAAATTTTTAATCTTTAAATTTTTTTATAAACCAACACACACACATATATATATATATATCTATACACTAAAATAAAATAAAAACATTAATCATGACATAGACTTAATAACAGATCGTTACAGTTTTTCCCCCTTCCCTTCAAATAATTTGGTCCCTCAAATTCATGCTTGGTCATACAAACAACTGGAGAAAGAGATACCTCATCTCATTCTCGAGCTCCCAAGTAGCCTGGTTTGGAGAGTGATGTTGCCATTGGACATACACAAACAAAATCGTCTTGTTTCTCAATATTTTCTCATTTTGCTCCAATAAACCAATGGCATTTTCTCATAAAAAGCATCTTCTCTGACCTCTATGGTTTGATAGTCAATAATGTGCTGGGAGTCTAGCACGTACTTCCTTAACATAGATACATGAAACATATTATGCAGGCCCGCCAACTGAAGGGGTAAGGCCAACCTATAGGCCAAAGATTCAACCCGCTCTAAAATCTCAAAAGAATCAACATAGCGAGGATTGAGCTTGCCAGACACCCCAAATTTGCGCACACCCTTTATAGGTGTCACCCTCAACCATACATGATCGCCCATATCAAATTTCAAGTCACGTTGTCTCCTGTTCGCGTGACTCTTCTACCTATCGTGGGCTTCATTCATTCAGGCCCTAATGGTTAGGATCTTTTCTGTCATTTATATAATGATCTCGGGTCCCAACTATGCTCTATCTCCAACATCCTCCTAACGAATAGGTGACCTACACGACCTACCATACAATGTCTCATAAGGTGATATCCCAATACTCGCGTGATGACTATTATTGTAGGCGAATTCCACCAACGGTAAATGATTGTCCCAACTACCAAGGAAATCCAATATGCTTGCCCTAAGCATATCTTCCAGTGTTTGGATCGTCCTCTGTGTCTTCCCATCAGTTTGCAGATGAAGGGTAGTACTGAATCTCAACTTCGTCCCTAAGGCACCATGTAGAGCCTCCCAAAAATGCGAAGTGAAACGAGGATCACGATCTGACATAATATTGGACGAAATGCCATGTAGTCTCACGATCTCTTCAATGTATATCTTCACCAAACGGTTCAGAGGGTAAGTCTTCTTTATCGACAAGAAGTAGGCTGATTTAATCAGCCTGTTAACTATCACCCATATAGTGGCATGCCCTTTTATCGTCCTAGGCAAACCTATCACAAAGTCTATGGATATATTATCCCACTTCCACTCCGAAATAGGTAACAACTGTAAGAGATTGGCTGATTTTTTATGTTCCGCCTTAATTTGCTGACACACCGCACACTACGAAACATACCTTGCCACATCTCTTTTCAAGCTATCCCACCAAAACTGTTGCCTGAGATTGAATAGTGTAACGGGACTTGTGAGTTTTTAAAAAAATTCCATTCCTAATCTCTGCATCATCGAGAAAACAAATCCGCCCCTGAAATACCAACATGTCATCACCCTTCTGACTGAATCCCACTGAGGAAAACTTTTCCACATCTTCCAAAATCTGGGCCAATTTCACATCATGGGGCTGCTGAGCTCAAATCTGCTCAATCAATTTAGACTACACCCTTATATAGGTATAATACACGATAAGCCTCTCTTCAGGACTAGAGATAGACATCTTACCTATTTGCCTCAATAGCGTCTGGTCCTGGACCATCATAGCTGTAACGCCCCGCCTTTTTCAAGAGTGTTAAATAACTTAAGAATTTCGGGAATATATATATATATTTTTCTTCATAAACTCAATATAAATCATTTCCCGATAATCCCGATCTACCTTCTCAGCATACCAAAATAAAAATCAAAAAGCTAAAACAGGTAATCATCATAAATGCGGAAGCTAAAATCGAAACCTGATATGGTACAGAATCGAAATCTACTTTAATAATAAAATAAGAATCTATACCATTACATCTTCAAATACTTAATTACATAGAGACTCATCATCAAGAGATAACAATTAAATACCTTAAAAGATACAACTTAATGATACCTCAAAAATACATTAAACCATAACAATTATACAAGATCATTAATATAATAATATATCCTGAATCCTCATGAAGAAACAAATACTGGGACAACTCGCCAAACCCATCAACCATATCATCACGTGTCGTTACGTCTCAATCATCTCCTTGCCATATCTGCAAGTCATAACTGGAACGTTTGAATGTTCTAGGGGCATAACCCGATTAGAAGATGAATCTTCTAGTGAGAGTTTAAAAACATGATACATGAATGTATGATGCAAATAAATGAACAAACATTGCCATAGTGTAACTTCCCAGGCCCAGCTCGGCACGGAATTCTAGGCAAAATCTTGGCACATTCGGCAAGATAATTCTAACGTTATTCCATCAATTACTCTCGGGGAATTACGGCTACACTCTTAGGGTGACATCCCATTCCCATGCATAAATATCAATATGATAATAATATCGTGCCATGCAAATATCACGACTTTCCATGTAATATGACAAAATGAATCATATCTTTCATAAATATCATGCATATATAAGCAATCATATCTTTCATAAATATCATGCATAATAAACAATCATATCATATAGATAGGATAACTCATCTTTAGAGATAAACTCGAATTTCTCGAAAAGTGTGCATCGCCTCGATATTCGTGCCTGACCTTGATTTTCGTGCCAACTCTCGAAAGTTGCACCAATCATTTTTCCTCGAGCACATAATTCATAAAAGGCATATTTAATCACTAAATATCTCAATATTCTATTTTCTTCCTATTTTCCTTCATTTTCTTCCATTTTGCCTTCTAAAAATCCAAATAAATACCATTGAGACTATTTTCTCAAATCAATTTCCACAAAAATTCATAATATCATATGAACTTCAAAGAAAAATTACTGAACTTACTCAGATGCTGCGTTTTCATGTAGAACGAGGCTATTTGGTGCAAAAATCGAGACATTGGGATGGCAAACACCAAAAGTTTTTACACAAACCCTCGTAACATATTTTTCTCCATTTTCGGACATTTTTTCACATTTTTCCAAGCCCTCACGCGCTGGCGCGTGGTTTGCGCGTGATTACCAGCGCGTGCAGGCTATGCACCGATCATCTCCCCGGCCATAGCACACCGAAGATTGGAGATTCTGATGCCATCTTTTAGCCCTCTTTGAGTCGATCCATATGGCCAAGTTTGCCCCCGAAAGGAGCACCGGAAGGCCTCCGACTAGCCTCTTGAAGTCTCGGCCTAGGCACATCGTGTCCTTCTCCGGCGAAGCTCGAAACTCTACCAAACATAAACCAAAACTCTACAAACTTTCTAGAATTGCTCCTCAAGCTATGGGTAACAAAAGCCCTTTATTTTGGAACCTTAATTCATTTGATTTCGTGGCCAACTTGAAGCTTCAAGTCCTCCCATTTTTGGCCTTCATGGACACCTATTTATAGGCGAATCCGAACCCTCAAACGCCCTTGCTCGGCTAACCAAGGCCTTAAGAGCTTCTACCTCCCTCATATGGCCCTGGAACGAGCCCTTACCGACCACAAAAAGCAATTTGTAGGCACTCGATCACGAGACCACTTTCGATCGCTTTTTCTTGCTTTTTCGGCCAACCTAGTGGCCCTTGTCGGCCCATGCCTTTACAAAAGATGCTCCCCCGACCATCTCTCGTGCAACCCTGTGGCCAAAATCGACCGTGGCCAACCGGCCATGTGCTGGTCATTGGCCAAACTTTTGGCTTTTTGCTCTTTGGCCCCTTAACTTTTGGCTTTTACCTTTTTGGCCCTTTTCACTTAGCTCCTGAACTTTCCATGATTGCATTTAAGACCTTCAAGTCCTAAAACATCTATTTGACCCCTGAAGATTCTGAAAAAAAAAAACATCGTTTTGACCTCCCTCTAGCAATTTCAAAAAATTGTACTTAGGTTCGAATCTTCGTTTTGCTCCTAAACCCTTTCGTTTCTTCCCAAAACCGCTAAAGGATTATTCCTTAAGAAAAATTGAAACCCCGTTAAGCTTTCGTTGACTTCCTGAAAGTCGCCTTCAATGATTCGATTTTGCAGCCTAAATGGCAGTTACATTTTAGCAGTACTAAAAATCGTTCCCGATTCGATTTCTTTAGATACCATAAATCCTATCTCGGGATGCTCGTTAATGCCACATCATTTTTCTTTGGCATCTCGGCTTCAGGGCATTCCCTATAGTCGATTCTGTAACACCCTGTTTTTCTCTTATCGAGTATGTCACTATGCTGGGGCCCAAAATATACATAACTTAATTTTTCTTTCTTTCTCGGTACACAATTTAAACCTTAAGTATTGAATTCCAAACGAAACCCCTAGCAAATCATTCACAATATATGGAAGCGATAATCGAAACCTAATATGGTACATATCTGAATTCACCTTATATTATATCATAAAGAATCCGTACCATATATTACATCATATTCTCAAATATAAAATACATGGAGATTCCATAAACATTCTAACAAGACTAATCATCAATAAAGCATAAGCTAAAACATATCCGAATCAGCTCGCTGAGTCCATTGGCCATGCCATCACGTGCCGTCTCATCTCAACCTATTTTTTGCCTAAGTTGCAAGTCTAAACTGAAACGTTGAATGTTCTAGGGTCATAACCCATTAGAAGATGAAACTTCTAGTGAGGGTCCAAAATATATATATATATATATATACGAATGCATGATACATAATATGATCAACATGTTCCCTTAATGTAACTTCCCAGACCCACCAGCCCGGCACAGAATCCTAGGCAAATCCCGAACCTCTGCAGGATAAACTTAACATTATTCCATCATTGCCCTAGGAGAATTACGGCTACACTCTGGGGGTGACATCCTATTCCCATGCACAAATATCAATATGACAATAACATCATGTTATGTAACTTCGCTACTTTCCATGCAATATAACAAAATGAATATTGTATTCATAACAACATGCATGTATAACAAACATATCATGAATATAAGTTCTTGTGAGAAAACCACTCACAAAAGCATATTTAGGATAAAATTACTCATCTTTGTCCAAAGATCAAGACACCTTGAAAAGCACGCATCACCTCGATATGCGTGCCCAACCTCGATTCTTGTGCCAACTCTCAAAAGTTGCACCAATCACATAATCTCGATCATCTCGATCATCTCAATCAAAAAAAATGATATTTAATTATTAAATATCTCAATATTCCATTTATTTCCTTTTTTCTTTCATTTTCTCTCATTTTTCCTTCTAAAAATCTCAATAAATACCATCGAGATTTTTTTCTCAAATCTAATTCCACAACAATTCATCATAGGCTATGAACTTCAAGGAAAAAATACTGGACTTATTCGGATGGTGTTTTTTCACGCAAAATGAGGTTCTTTGATGCTAAAATTGAGACATTGGGAATCCCAAACCCAGATATTTTTGCACGAACCTCCATAAAATAATTTTATGGAATTTCTAACATTTTTTTTCAGAATTTTACCAAGCCCCACGTGCTCGCACGCGCTAGGGCGACTAGGCGTGCATGAGATGCAGGGCGTGACCGGCATGCGCCAGTCGTCTTCTCTAGTGACGGTCGTGTCGGCAATCTGGGCTGACTCCACCTTCTGATTCTCCTTCCTCAATCAATCCATATGGCATAACCCACGGCCTGAAAAGAGCATTGGAGCACGGCCAACCAATCATTTGAATGCTCGGTCAGGCGGACCGTCATTCCTTTGCTGACGACCCTCGAACAACCATCAAATGTGCACCAAAACGCTCCAAATTTTTCAGATAGATTCTACACCTCATGGGCTTCAAAAGCCCCTTATAATGGACGGCCAATTTGAAGCTCAAAGTTATCCAATTTTTAGCCTCCCTCAATGTCTATTTATAGGCAATACCGAACGCCTAAAGGCCCTTGGTCGACCAACCCATGAGCTTTAGAGCTTCACTCGCCCCTGGATTGAACTGGAACCGACCCAAGCTGACCACAAAAAGCGATTTGCAGGCGTGCACCACTTTGGCCAACTTTCGACCGCTTTTTCTTCAAATTCTGGCCACCACAATGGCCCTTGTCGGCTGATGATCACACCCACGTGATCCCTAAGCAACCCTTGTTCCATCCCTGTGGCCGAAATCGCCATAGCCGACCGGCCATGTGCTGGTTAGAATTGGCCATGCTGCAATCTTTGAGTTTTTGCACTTTTACCCCACTGATTTTGGTTTTCTCATTTTGACCCTCTTTCACCAAACCCCTCTACTTTTGATAATTTCTTTCAAGACCCTCAAGTCCTAAAACATAAATTTGACCCCCGAGAATTCCAAGAAATCATTGTTTTGACCTCCCTCTGACAATTTCAGAAAACTGCACTTAGGCTCGAACCCTTGTTTTGGCCTAAAACCTCTTTGTTTCTTCCTGAAACCACTGAAGGGTTATTTTTTATGAAAAATCGAAGCCCCCTCAAGTTTCCATTGATTTCCCGAAAGTCGTTTATAATAATTCGGTATTGTAGCCTAATTGGCAGTTGTATTTTAACTGTACCGAAAATTGTTCCCGATCTCATTTATTTCGATGCTATAAATCATGCCTCGAAATACTCATCACGACCATATCATTTTCCTTGGGTGTCTCGGCTTCAGGGCACTCCCTGCAGTCGATTCGGTCATCTATATAAATTACTGTTATACCCTTCATTTATTCTTAAATTCCATTTTTCCCCCAAGATAATTTACCCTTGAGTCCTTTAGAATTTCTCGGGTATTACAGATTCGGTCTTTCATACGGTAATAAATTACCCTTATACCTTCAATTTATCTAAAATTTTATTTTTTGCCCCAAGATAATTTACTCTTGAGCCCCTTTGAAATTCTCGGGTATTACAATAGCTGTTATGAAAGCTCCCTTTTGACTAAGCGCATCGACCACCATATTGGCGTTTCTCGAGTGACATAAAATTTCACAATCATAGATCTTGAAAAGCTTTATCCATCTGCTTTGCCTCATATTTGAATCATTCTAGGAGAAGAGATATTTTAAACTTTTATGATCTGTATAAATCTCCACATTCTCCGCGTACAAGTAATGTCTCCAAATCTTTAGTACAAATACGATTTCTGCCAATTCTAAGTTATGTGTAGGATAGTTCATCTTATGTTTCTTCAACAGTCCCATTACCAATAAGTCAAGCCATTAACTTTTTCCACTTTCTTGACAATTACCTACAAATAGCACATATAAACCATAAAAAATCATTACTCTCATAAAACAATTATCTCATCCTAGGCTATATCACTTAGGCCCACTAACGGATCGTTACATTATTGGTTAGGGAAACTCATATTGGGGTCTCTTTGGAGGAGGTTTTGTTCACTTGTTCTAGTTTCCCAACCTCTCATTGGTCATCTTGATAAAAGATTCTTTTTCCCTTCTTTCCTTTCTTTTCTATTGTTTTTTCTATTTTCTCTCTTCTTGTTCAACTCTTTTGAGTGGGAGACTATCCCTTGATCTCCTATTTCTAGGACACATAATTTTTCTCATAAAGAAGTTAATTAACTTGAGCAAATTTTAATTTATTTTTGTTTTTTGAAATTTTTTTTCTTAAAAAATATCTCTATGTGCACATTAAAAAAAGGAAAAGAGGAAAAAAAATAACAAATCAATGAAAAGTGATTTCCAAGCCATCCCAATAGTCAAAAAGTCTGCCCAAAACAGCCACTTGCTGCATTGGGGTCATGGGGTCCCTTTCTTAGAATGAGATACTACACATGATTTAGGGAAGTCTGTCCCATGTTCACAAGACTCAAACTCTCAGACCTTAAGTTCATTAATGCAACTATTTACTATTAAAATATCACTTTAGTGATAATAATTAGTGATTTTGATTATTTATTTTTTTTATACATATACTTATTTAAAAAATAAAATGAACATTGTTGTTGTCAAATTACAACAATAATATTTATTTATCTAGAGATCAGCTTGAGCAAAAGTATCTGTCAATGTCAAGGGTCTAAGGTATCATTCGTGAGGCTTCAACGGATCCAGATTGGGTCGGAGTAAGAATTCAACAAGGCCTGGGTCTGGAATAGTCTTTAGAATCTTTTCTGACAAGCGACGTGGGACCCTGATGGGATTTTCAATAGATTGGTCTTCTAAGGTTAAGGGAAACCCGTCCAAAATTTAGCTTGCGGGCACAACAACAGTTAGAAGGCCACGCGGGGGAATTTCTCGCGCGGGCCCTCCGACGGCCAAGTTAGACAATATTATGAGAAATACGTCCAATGCATGTCGTAGATAATATGCATGACATTATTGATATGTGCATAAATGCTTGTGTTTATGATGATGAATAGTTGTTGGTGAATAGTTACTCTTTTATGAATATCACTATTCAAATAATTGACTGGGTCTTGATTAAAATCGACCGGCCCCAATAATTGACTAGGTCTTGATTAAAATCGACTGGCTCTTAATAACGAATAGGTCTTGATTAAAACTGACTGGTTGGAGAATCGATTGGGTCTTGATTAAAATCGACTGGGTTCTCATTAAAATTGATTGGCTCTAGAGAACCGACCGGATCTCGATTAAAACCGACTGGCATCTGATTAAAATCGACTGGGCCTTGAATCGATTGGATCTTCTTTAGAAACGACTGGGTCTTGATTAAAACCAACTGGCCTTTAGCAATGACTGGCTTAAGAACTGATTGGCCCTTAAGAACTGAGTGACCCTTTGAATGCTTGAGAACAAAACAGAGTTTTTATTCCTCCCAAAGATGAATCCCCCAAATGAAGAGACAAGCCGCCTACTTATAAAAGAGAGAGCGAGGGAGACGTTGCAGTCATCCTTGGGAAACACGTGGCAACCATCGAGAGCTTCTCGAATGACATATTCTCAAGTTATTCCTCTCGGGATTTAAGATAGCATGGGGTTAAGAATCGAGTTAGACTCACTCGGTTTAATGGAACCAAGTGGGTCTTGATTGTGACCACCTAAGGGTGGCCACAATTTAAAAGAAATGGGGCCTCTTGGCCCCCCTTGTCTTGAACCGCGTGGAGGCCCCCCCCCCCCCCCCCCCCCATGTGCTCCCCAATTGCTGCTTGACTCTTCTTTGAATTGTTTAGTTGCCGTGTGGTCCAATTGCCTCTAATTCCATGCCTGCTATTATATATATAATATTCATGACTTGCTGGACTTCCAATTGTTTAATAATATATATTCACGTTGCATCAATTGTGTCTTCACGTGAAGGGCTTCAACTTCAATTGCCAAGACTCCACTAATTGTTTAATTGATTAAATATTTCAATTGCCAAGCTTCATCTCATCTTAATTTGCTTCTTTGAATTGCCGAGTGGGGCCCTTGTTGGATTAATTAATTGGGATGAGACTTGGGCCGCCTTTTCCTCAATTGCCAATTAATCTTCCTTTTCCTCAATTGCCAATTAATCTTCAAGCATCAATAATTTAACCCTCAAATGCAAACTTCATATTTTAATGTTGTTGCTGGGTTCCGGCTTACTTCCACGGGTCTTTTGGCAGGGCGTATCAACAATAATAAACTTCATATTCAAGATAAAAGGGGATGAGTGTAAATGGTTGGAAGGATACAGTGGCATTGGGTTGGGGTCTACCTTGCAAATGGTTGGTTGTCCCTTTTGACATAGAAAAGTCTTCTCTGTCACATAGAGTAGCTGCTTGGAAGAAAAGTAAGGCTTTTTCTCTTTGTTTTTAGCTTGTTTTGAGTTTTTAATTTTTTAAAATACTGAAAATATATATATATTTTTGGCTATTTTTGAAAACATAATTTTAAAAATAACTAAAATTTTTGTAAAGAAAACCCAAAATAAGGGTATTTTCAATGAAAATACACTAAAAAGTGAAAAACACAGAAAACAGTCTCACCCCCCATCCCTCAAAAATCTTCTCAAGCATTGACTATTGATCGCCCGCCCCGCCATCTCCATTCCATATCTGGTCGGTGTCACTGGCAAACATAGGCCTTGCTTCCTTCTCCGTCGTAGGTCATCGTCTTGGTCGCCATCGTTGTTCTTCATGTCGTTCGCCATTCGATAGTTTAATGCCACTGCCATGGTCGACTAGTTGAGTTGCTCATTCTCGGCCATGGCGTTGGTCTCCTCCCCTCTTTCCTTTCAAACAAAAACCTCCGTGGCCGTTGTTTAGGAAGAAAGTCGACGGCTAGAGCCGGTGCGATGATGGATGAAGAAAGAGATGGGGCGCTCGGCCATGGCATTGGTCCTCTCCCATTTCCTTTCTCATCTCCTTTGTTTGCGATTTGTTTTTTTTGTTTTGTGTTATTTGGTTTTTTTTTATTTTATTTAAATATTAACTGAATATATGATATGATTTTTTTATTAATTCTTTAATGATATTTTTAAGATTTTGATTTTGTGTTTTATTTTATATGAATTTTATTTTATAGTTTAAAGTATTTGAATCAAATTTACAATTTACTAATAAATGTTTACAATTTATTTTGAATCAAATTCATTAAATAAAATATCATAATAACAAAAAAGAAATTATTTTTAAAATTTCAAAGTAAACGTATTTTCTAGTTTTCTGTTTTAGAAAATAGTTTTTCAAAATGACAAAAATAACATGTTTTCAAAAATCTCAAAATAGACACTCAAAACACAAAATTCAAATGAATTCAAAATTCAAAACTAAAATACAAAAAGAACACCACTGTAGCTTTTGTCCTATTCTGTTTTCTTATATATTTTTACTTAAAAATACATAAATATGCTCAAAAACTAAATGATGCATCAACCTTAGGCACCCAATTTGTCACACATATATATATATATATAAGAAATTATTATATTATTCTCATTGGGTAACATAATATTTGTTTAATACGGGCAAAATCAGAGGGGGACGTGGGTCCCACCACTCTTTTCCTCCATGTTTGCATCAAACAAAATTGATGCGAACAATAGAATTAAATTTCATGTATATATATAATAAATTAACAAAAACAAAGAGAATTATAAAACCGTGTAAGAATTACTAGTCTAAAAGATCACCTCCATCTAGAGAAAGAAGGGGAGAAGCATCGTTGGTCACTGCCATGGGCAGGGCTGGCCCTGAGATTTTAGTGGTCCTAAGCGAAACTATATATAGAGCTTTTTATATTTAAAAATAAAATTACATGTAACAAATACGAATAAAAGTTTTTACAATATAAAAATATTCAAAATTATCACAAGAATAGTTTAAAATTCATAATATTTCACTTTAAATTTACTCTTCTAGCATTTTTAGATGAAAAATCAACAAATATTTTCTAGTAGACATAATAAATCAATTCAAATATGAAAATTAATACAATATCAAATTCAAATGTAATTGAGAAACAATATAATTTAGTTAATAGAATAACAAAATCACGAAAAATAGAAGAAATTAATTGCATTTTCAAGATTTTCCATCACCCACAAAACAACCCAGACCCACAACTACCAAAATTTTTGAGAACTTAGTATGTACTTTTTTTCTCATTAAAAACAATTTTTGAGAACTACCAAAAGTTCTGTATATATAAATAATAAATTAACAAAAATAAAGAGAATTATCAGACCGCATAAGAATTATTGGTCTAAAATATCACCTCTATCCAGAGAGAGAGAGAGAGAGAGAGAGAGAGGGAAAAGCATCGTTGGTCACTGCCATGGGGAAGTTGGCCTAAAAGCTTTAAGCCAGAGACGTTGATTGCTTCTTAGTATAAATCGGTCTTCTTCTTCACTCTTCCCCCAGGAAGGAAAAATGGAGGAACTGCTTTTGTTCGGTGCTGCACAATTCATTCTGTCCAAGCTAGGCAGACTTCTAGCCGAAGCACTCTTCTTGGCAAACGGAGATCCGAATTGACTTACATTAAGTAGGAGAATTATCCCCCCAGAGTGTGTTTTCGCGTCATCATTTAAATTTTTTTTCTTGAAAATATTTTTCACAAAGGCCATTTGTCAGTCCTTATGATTTTAACATCTTACTTTTTAAACCTTCATTCGTTTGACCTTTTATTTTCTCAAAATTTATTAAAGATTATTTTTTTTTTGCGATACTTAAGAATGTTTATCTCTATTAAACTTATTTTTCTATCTAAACTTTTGTGTTTGGTTTAATTTATCAAGATAGAGTCTTTGTGTGAGCATTTATTTTCACGAATTGAACTTAATTTAATTTATAACTCATATTAAATAGTCTAAATTTTTTATTCATTTTGAAATGTAGAGTTTTAAAGGAAAATAAAACCTTTTTTTTGCATTCCAATAAGAAATATTTAGAAATCCTTAGAATAAATTTCTAAATTATTACAACCCAATATATGAACAACATAAAAAACCTTCGTTTCCACCAAAATGAAATGATGTATCTTAAAAGAAAACTTAGTTCGTACAACGAGATATGTTTGATACACTCGATATCACCAAAATAAAACCTATGCATGCTTTTAGTGTGTCACATAAAAACACATATAGTGTTTACAAAACATAACATGCCACAAAAATTATGAAACTTCTAACTCGTATGCCTCAAAAACTTCATTTTCCTTTAAAATCACTTGCCTTGCTTGGAATGTTTAAATATTCTAAGGAATGAAGACAAGTTAAAAGATGAACTTTCTAAGTGAGGAGCGACCTTGTAAAATAAAATATTTATATAAAATATATGCATGAAAAAAAATGCAAGTATCTACAATGTGACGACACTTGTGACCATGCCAGCATCATTCTAGGTATCTACTCAATGAAAACTGATTTTCAAGCCATCGCAACAGTCAAAAAAAGACTGCCCAAAACAGTCACTTGCTGCATTGGAGTCATGGGGTCCCTTTCTTAGAATGAGATACTACACGTGATTTAGGAAAGTGAGTCTAATGTCCACAAGACTTAACTTCATTTGTTTGATTGAAATTATTTTTTATAAAAAATATCATATTAATAAAAAAATTATACTTAAATATTTAATTACTTAATATTTAAATATAAATATAAATATAAATATAAATTATATCATCCACGAATCATTACTTATTAATTTAAAATAAATAATAAATTTAAAAAAGAAAAAAATAATCAAGAAGAGACTCCATTTAAGCTTAAAAATTTTAAGTCAAAGAGGAAAAAAATAAAAACGCGTTCTGAATTTGAAAACACTATTGTAGTATTTTCTAGACAAAGAAACACTATTGACCCACTCATACTCATCCCCTACTTTGACCCGCTCATACTCATCTCATCCCCAAGGGATCAGTATGAGTGGGTCAAAGTAGGACACAGTGACATTGGGTTGGGACCTCCCTTGCAAATGGTTGGTTGTCGCTTTTGACATGGAAAAGTCTTCTAGCAACTTCGAAGAAGACAAGTAGATTTTGTCCTATTCTGTTTTCTTATATATATTATTACTTAAAAATGCATAAAAATATGCTCTAAAACTAAATTAGGCATAAACCTTCAAACACCCAATTTTGTCACACACACACACACACACACACTTATATATATATAAGAATTATTGGTCTAAAATGTCAGCTCCATCCAGAGAGAGAGAGAGAGAGAGAAGCATCGCTGGCATGAACCTGCAAGAGAGAGATGGGGGGGGGGGGCGAGAGAGAGAGAGAGAGAGAGGTGGGAAGTTGACCTGAAAGCTTTAAGCCATAGAGGTTGATTGCTTCTCAATATAAATCGTTCTTCTTCAACACCCTTCAATCTGTTCCCCAAGAAAGGAAGAATGGGAGAACTGCTTCTGTTCAATGTCGTAGAACTCATTCTGTCCAAGCTAGGCGAACGTCTAGTCGAAGAACTCTTCCTGGCAAACGGAGCAGATGCCGAGCTCCGGAAGCTTGAAACCGCTTTGTCGTCAATCAAACTGGTCCTATTGGACGCAGAGGAGAACCAGTCAACGAAAGTCGAGCTTCGCAAATGGCTCGCCAATGTCAAGGATGCTTTCGCCGACGCCGATGATCTTCTGGACGAGGTCGAATTTGAAGCTCTCAAGAACCAGGTTAGGGGAAAGTTACGGAACTATCTTACGAGCAGTAGTTCAATTAGTTTCCGCCTTTCAGTTGTTAGCAGGATCAAGGAGATGACAGAGAGGTTACATTTAATTGGTGGTGGGAAAAAAAAATTTAGGCTTTCTAAGAGGTCTTCGGATCCGCGTAATGTGCGTATACAGAGGGAGACGAGCCATTCTTTTGTTCGTAGCGTCGATGTGATAGGAAGAAGCAGGGATGAAGAAGCCATTGTTGAGAGGTTGAATGATGCTCGCGAACATGTTTCTGTCATTCCCATTGTGGGAATTGGGGGCTTGGGGAAGACAACATTGGCTAGGTTAGTGTACAATAATGAGCGGGTTGCTAGGGATTTTGGGCTGAAGATGTGGGTCGGTGTTTCTCAGGATTTTGATATGAATGTGCTGATGAGAAAGATCATTGAATCTGCAACGAGCTCGGCCTGTGCTGAGCTAGACAGTGATCAGTTGCAGCGTATGCTCCGGGGTTGTTTGGCCGATAAGAAATTTTTACTCATCTTGGATGATATGTGGGACAGTGACCTTGTAAAATGGAGGGAACTGGAAGCTCTCCTCATGGGTGGTCGCAGAGGAAGCAAAGTCATTGTCACCACTAGGTCTATTGGAGTTGTTTCCATTGTGGGCAGCGATCATCGTTATAAACTTGATGGACTTGCTTCGAGAGATTGCTTCTCTTTGATTCTGGAATGGGCTTTTCCAAAAGGAGAAGATCAGAGTAGGCATCAGAACCTCCTCCACATCGGAGAGCAAATTGCAGAGAGATGTAAGGGCGTTCCATTAGCTGCAAGGACTCTAGGAAGCCTGCTGTACAAAAAAACAGACGAACGTGATTGGCAGCGTGTGAGAGATAGTGAAATATGGAGATTACAAGGTCAGAGGCAAGAGGATATCCTGCCTGCTCTGAAATTGAGTTATGATTACTTACCATCTTACCTGAAACCATGTTTTGCATACTGTTCAATTTTTCAAATGGGGCAATACATTTACAAGGATAAGTTAATTCAGCTGTGGATGGCACAAGGGCTGATTCAGTCAAGTCCTGGCCAAAATCAAGAGCCTGAAAGCATCGGGGATCAGTATTTTGATCAGTTGTGTTCAGCATCACTCTTTCAAGAGGTTGAAGAGAATGGCCCCTTGTCTGTAACCTTTAGAATGCATGATCTTGTACATGATCTTGCACAGTCTGTAGCAGAAACAGAATGCCTAAAGAAGAAATCCCATACGGGAGATGTTTCTAATATGGTTCGGCATGTTTCCTTACTGGGTTGTGATTTGTCAGGACAGGGAGTAGAAAAATCCCTCCTCAAACTTCAGAAGCTGCGGACCATTTTCTTTCCACGGGATGGGATAAGATCCATGCATGATCGTTTTGTTGATGAATGCATCTCAACTTTCCTGTACTTGCGAGTGATCGATTTGGAGGATTCATGTTTTGAAGTCTTACCGAAATCTATTGGTTACTTGAAACATTTGAGGTTCCTTGACCTCAGTTGGAACTGTAGCATCAAAAAACTCCCTGCTTCCATTTGCAAGCTGCTGAATCTGCAGACTCTGAGAATCTCATATTGTAAGGCGTTGAAGAGGTTGCCTAAAAATATAGGGAACTTGATTGGCCTTAGACATCTCTATGTAACCACACAACAGGAATCTTTCCCTGAGAAAGCAATCGGATGCTTGACTTCTCTTCAGTCTCTGTGGATCACCGGTTGTGCCAACCTTGTTTGTTTGCCAGAAGAAATTCAGTGCCTCAGAGCTCTTCGGACATTAGCTATCAGCAGATGCCCGAGATTAGCATCTCTTCCAAAATGCATAGCAAGTCTTGCCATGTTAGAGAACCTGATGATCAATGACTGTGAAAAGCTCAACTTGGATGAGGGGAGAATCACTGTAATTGAAAACCTTGGCATCAGGACAATGGTATTTACAGAATTACCAAACTTTGTGAATTGGCCCCATTGGCTGCGTGGCACAGCTAGGAGTGTAAATTACCTAAGGATTGCATTCTGCCCCAGCCTCCGGAAATTCCCAGAGTGGCTGGAAAACTCAGAGTCGCTTCAGAAACTTGAGATTTTGGGATGCCCGGAAGTGTCAGCACTGCCAGAGGGATTCCAACACCTCCGGGCACTGAAAGTACTGAGGGTTAAAGAGTGTAGCAGGCTGGCCCGTACACTACACCCAGAAACAGGAAGAGATTGGCATATGGTAGCTCATATCCCAGAATTATATATCAACAACGCCAGAATTACCTCCTCTCATTATTAGGTAAGCTTGAATTTTCAACCCTCACCCAGCACATAAACATTGTATATCTATCTAATAATGCTAGAAATGAGGTTATTTGTGATAAAATCAAAGTGGGTATCTATTAAAAATAAGATACAGAAGTGGTGTATAACATGGTTTGGACATTTAGAAATGTTAGACAAGCACTGGTGGTCTCGCCTGTGAATAGAGTAGATGAAGTGAAAAAAGTTACATAGGATGACACATAAGAGAAGTTATAATCATAAATAAAGGTGATTGATGTGTTAGAATTTATGTAATGGATACTACTCAATGGGTTAAGGTTTGTTGTTGTTGTTGTGTTATGTATTACTTGTTCAAGCTCCCTTGTCTTTGGAAGGGCAATCCCAAGGAAATAATTTCAAAAATTTGGTGCTTTATTCGTGATTCGAATTATTCAAGCAGTTTACACATTTAATATAGAATTTTGGGGTATGTTTCCTATTTCTTGGATTTTTCAGGAAAGGTTTTGGCCCTCCCAGGGCCGGACCTTCCATGAGGCAGCTGCCTCAGGGCCCATGAAAATTTCACAATTTAGGGGCCCATAAATTGAAAATTGCCCATGCAAATTTCACAACTAGGGACCATGGAAATTTCACAACTTAGGGCCCCATGCTTTTTCCACCCGCCCACCCCCTTCTCGTGACCCTTCTCCCTTTCTCTCTTTCGCTCGCTGCCCTAGCCCTATGGCCCCTATCTCTTTGGCTCCGTCGCGCCTCGCCCTCGCCCTCGCTCTCGCCTCTCGCTGCTCCTCCGTCATCGGTAGCTCGCTGCCTCTCTCTCTCTTCTTGTTGCTCCTCGCCCTCGCTTTCTCGCCTCTCGCTGCTCGATCGGCGATCGCTCGTCCTCACCGACTTGCCTCTCCCTTGTGGTCGATGGCTGGTTGCTCGGGCGCTCGCCCAGCAAGCATTGCCTCTCGCTACTCTGCTCAGTCGCTAGCTCGCCATCGCCCTTCGTCACTCGCCCTTGTGGGTTGTGGGTTGTAGCCGGTGTCTCGCTACCTCTCGATTGCCGATTGGATCATCAGATTATATCTGCTTCTCAGATGCTTTAACTCCATATTTGCTTCAAACGGTTAGTTGCTCCTTCATTTCGTTTTGTTTCGTTTATGGTAGTTTTTAATTGATAATTTAAAAAAAAATAATTTTATTCTTATGGTATAAATATTTATTTATTTTTTATATTTTATTATAAAAAAATAAAATTTGAATGTAATATACAATTCGGGCCCATTTTCACTTCTCGCCTCATGGCCCCAAAAACTCAAGTCCGGCATTGGGCCTTCCAAAGACCTTTGTTTCCTTGTTCATGGGCCGTAAGTGCTTTTAAGTTCCTTTTTGTGCCAAATTGCCTTTGTGCAGGGCAACACCCTCTAATGATCCTTCTTTTCTAGCACCTCTAAAATCATATCTAAGACATGTTTACCATTTTTTTTCATTTTTCCTTCGTCTTCAAAGTCCCATATCAGTTGGCCCTACCTTGGTTCCTTGTTTTTGCCAGCTTAGTCTACTATTATTCAAATTTAGGTTTTATTAGTTTGATTTATTGAAATTGGGGTGAGCCCAAGCTCATCTATTTGTAGAATTCTAGTTTTAGAATACATTAATTTTTAATAAATAGAAAATATTTATATTAATTTTAAAATTATTAAAAATACAAAAGTAGGTTGAAATAAATATACTTTTTAAATTCTCAAAAGGGTAACTGACCAAGCTATTTTATTTTATTATTTTTAAATTATATATTTTTTTTATTTTTAAAACACTTTTCCCCTTAAAATTTAAAATTAAATTTTATTTCTCAATATTACGATGCAATATTATAGTATGATAATATATATTAGGGTAAATTACATCTAAATTTTAAATTTTCTTTTAGGTTGGGTTAGAGATAGTCATTTTTGAGAAGGTCTCGTGTGGTTTAAAAATATTTCTAGAGGTTCATAAGTTTACTTTGTTTATTTGAGGATCTCGTCTAAAAACATTTTTAGACTTTGATGGGTCATTTAATATAAGTAATCTTTCAAATGTTTCAACTCTTATTAAAATCTTCTCAGGTTTACCAGCTGTAATTTTATCCCTCAAAATAAAATGGATATGTTTAAGAATTATTAAATATAAATGTCTGATGGTATGGTTGACAATTTGAAATTGTGTGTCTTGAGAATTTGTGTGCTGTTTAAGTAAAAATGTAAGTTTCTTTAATATTTTATTTATTTATTTATTTATTAAGGTGTCTGAGCTTTGCCAAACTAATTTCCAGAGGGTGGGTGACCTTACCCCCTGATGTACCCCTATGTAAATTCGAATGAGAACACATTCTATACACACTCAGAACTGGACATTACGTGCAGTCCATGCGAGACTTGCCTTTCAGTCTTATCATTACCTTTCAGTTAAATATTGCTTTTTAGTAATAATTCTATCTTTCAAGTCGCAATACTGATTCAAACTCTGATATTTTATATGAAACTTCAAGTACTTTACCACTATATGTACGTGGGGCAAGTTTCTTTAATACTTACATGATGGTCTATATGATGAATGTGACGTATGTGAAAATGATTGAATTCTCTTGGAATTTGTTTGATAGCAACTTGTGAATGACAAGAATAATTAGATTTAAGTCCGTTGTTGTAATGACTCGTTAGTGAGTCTAAATTATTTTTCGGTATTATTTTAGCCTGTATTATATTGTGGCCATAAAATAATTAAATTGGAAAAAAAAAAAGAAGAGAGATGAAATGATAAATAAAGGATGTGGATGGAAAAAGAAAAGAAATGAAAAATAAAAGCAAGGGGAAAAAAAAAAAAAGAAATGTGTATATGCATGTATGTCTATTTTAAAAAAAAAGAATTAAATTGAAAGGGGATATGATGGGAATTGGCATATTTAGCAAGGGGTAAAATGGAAAAAAATCAAAGAGAATTAGAGGGGGGAAGGGAGTTGCTCGTGCACTTCATCCTTCATCTCCTCTCATTTCCTACCTTTTCCTTTTTTCTTTTTTCCTTGTTCTTCTCGACCACCTCAAGATCCTCTCTTCTACTTGTTTCTTCTTCCTCTAGCTTGGTTTGTAAACTTCAGTAAGGATCAAAGATCAGTTTGGAGGCAGCAATTTCAGCTTCAATCGGGTTTCTACAACTTAAGGCAAGTTCTCTTCCCTTTCACATTATGTATTTAATCCCCCTCTTTTTCATGGGGATGGTAGGAATGAGTTTTATGGGGATTTTTGGAAGCCTTGTAAATGAATTTCACCAAGTTGAAATCTAAAAATTGGGGGGATCTTGGTTGGGTTGGTTTTTATGCAAAAATCCGGTTGTCTGTAAATCTTTCATTTGTTATATGATTTTGAGTGTTTAAGCTTGTGGTTTCATTGGAGTATTGATCTACCCCATATTTCCTAAGGATTGACACTAGTTTTGAGCCAAAATCGAGTTTAAATGAGTTGAAAATTGAAAATTTGAGTTAGGGTTTCGTTATGCAAATTTTGTTCTGTTTCTGTTTGCAAAAATCGACTTTCAATATGTCAAAACTCGATCTCCTTCAAAAGTCGACTTCCAATTTGTAAAAAGTCAACTCTCATTCAAAAGTCGACTCTCCATATGCCAAAAGTCGACTCTTGCAATGGACTACATTGCGCACCTTGTACCCTTTTAGCCATAACTTTTTGCTCCAATATCAGAATTGAGATCTGCTTTTTGGTTTGTAAACTAGACATCAAGGGATTTGATTTCATATATAATTTGGCATATTTTGGTTGTAAAATGAATTACAAAATTCCTATTTTAAAGTCCATACAAAAAGAATGAATTATCAAGTATGTGTCCACAAAGAGTTCACAATTGTAAGAGTAGTGACAAGATGATCAAGTGGGGCTCAATTTAGATGAGGCATAAGATGTTCACATACATGTTTCACATGCATGATATACTTATATGTACATTAGCACACCTACTATTTCGCACGGAGGAAAAGCAAAAGGATATCCTATAAAGGGGAAAGTGTAAGACTGTGGGTTAGAGTCCCCCAACATCTGTCATTGTGATGTATAAGACTGTGGGTTAGAGTCCCACTATAGCTATTTATACTCGCATGAAATGTGGTCAAGACGAGGGTAGAAAGTGATCCACGAGATGATGGTGCATATATTTTACCTAATATCGTATGACATGTGTTGATATGATATATATATATATATGGGATGCATGTATCGTTGAGTTAGAAATGCATGATGTAATCACACATGGTAAAATAAATTAGTTGTATGTCTATTTATGTCTCATTGTTTCCTACTGCCTTACTTTTTCATAAATTATACTTGTTGAACCTTGTAACTCACTTTGTTTATTCTGTGTCAATTCAGATAAAGGGAAAGCGACAGTGGGCGATGAGGCTAGTCACGCCTGATGGTGGGAGATGCATAGTGTATACAGAGTCACCTCGAGCGGAGAATCCTGGGGAGTGTCTTGTTTTCTTTTTAACAGGGCATGGGAGAACAATTGTCTTCATGTAATTTTGTTTCATGCCACCATTTTTTTTTTTTTTTTGTATTATATGGGTTGTTAAGCCCAGACCAAACATGTTACTTGATTGTGTTGTATGAATGTCAAGTTCTCTACGTAAATGTTAGTATAATGTCATGAAAGTACTATTGGGATGCTTTGTTTCCATTTTTTAGCGATCTTCTCATGGATTGCCTATGCTAGCAGGTACTCTAGGAGGCGGACCGTGACAGTTGTGTATTAGAATTTGTCATTTTGAAAGAGTAGTATGATCATTATTTGTATATTGATATTTTGTAATGAGTGCATAAGGATGCAAAATTGCATCCTTAAATGTTTTTGATATTATTCTCTTGCCTTGATTATGTGATACTAGGACATGTATTGAAGTTTTAAAATGTGATTTTCAAGTTCATCTATATAATTTCTCAAGAAATTCTAAATATAGTGCAATAGTTATAGCTAGAGTCTTTAAGATCGTTCGAGTGACTTGTAGAGTTAATTGAATACATTCTCATAGAAAATGTTATTGAGAAATGAGTAATAGTACTCAAAATGCTAAGCTAGAGTAATTATTTATAAAATAACTCGAGCTTATCACTCGAGTGACATGGGATTAGAATTCTAGTGTTTAAAAGCACTTTAGCATTTGGTATATTTCAGTACAAATATTCATAAGTTTGATTTATGTCTTTGTATGATTTGATTTGAATATGTGAGTAATAATTTTCTTGAATGAATTTGATTATACATGTCTTGACAATGTCTTGTTTGATTAATGTTATGATGACATATCCAAAGGCTTAAATGTGGTAAACTAGTTTTGTTGTTTGTCTAAAGTATTTCTTTAATAATTGAGATGTCATGCTTGAATGCAAAACATCTTTGACTCTTGAATGTGCTCATTTGAATTTAAGTTTTTTTTTTTTTTTTTGTATGTGATATCTATGTGAGTAAATGATTGAAGAAATTGTTTTCTGTGATTGTTTCTCTCTTTGCTTTCTAAGCGATATTTTATTTATTAAGAGAATAGGTAAACCCTTAAGAATTTTCTGTGTTGTGTGTTGATATCTATGTGTGTATGCTAGGAAAATTATCTTCATGATATTTACTAAGGAAAAATTATCGGTACTTCTAAAAGTATTCACGCTCTCATATTGTTTAGTATCCTAAAAGTAAAACTTGCTAAAAGATACACTGAAATGTGTATTCATTAAAAAGTGTTTTGTATATCTATTTTTTAATTAATATCCTTCTATATATATATATATATATATATACCTCTTTATGTGTATGAGTCATATTCAAGTGATATTTGTCTTAAAAAAATTTGTTGAGCAATAGGCATAAACTCAGGGAGAGTTCTGTCTCTTGATGATTTATTCATCAAAGAAATGAAAATTTAAAAAAAGAGGAAAATGTTATACTCTTTCTACTGATATCATATGCTTCATATGGTATCAAACTTCTTATCCTTTTTGCTAATGAAAAAAAGGGAGAGAAGGATTAGTAGAACATTTTTAATAAATGTTCTCTTAATCTTTAAAGTTTTGTCATCATAAAAAAGAGAGGAATTGTTGAGTTTGTTCTTGAATGTTTTGATGATGATTATTTTATACAAAACTTTAATGTAAGATATGTTCTATGTTAAGGATGATTCGAGAATAAGTTCAAGGAATCTTGATATGTTTATCTATTAATATGTGTTAACGTGTTTTTATTTGTGTTAAAGTTATATTGATATTCAGGATATGTTAAATCTATGCTTTGTCTAGCAGTCTCTATCTAGTATTATGTTTCTCTTTAGGGTCATTCTAAAGATAATGCATGAGTGCAATGTTAAGTTTAGAGTCATTCGAAAGATAGTGCATGAGTGCAATGTTAAGTTCATGATATTCCAAGTATATAAAATATGAGTTAGCTTTACTCTAAGCTCAAGAGCAACCTATTTCATATATGTATTCTTGATGTCTATTGACAAGCATCAAGTTCTTAGGTAAATGATCATACACTCCAAGTATTGGTTTTTGAGTCTTGATCCATAGAGCCTAATTTGTCTATGTGATGCTGAGTATCAAACTACTAAGATTCTCAATGTTTTGAAAAATTTAGGAAAGAATACTTGAAGAACTTGTCGCTTGGATGTTTGTTGCTTGGAAAACAAAATCATTCAAGTATCTCTCTAAGCATCCAATATTGCTAAATAGGATGCTTTAGAGGTCATAGAATAGAAACAAAATGTTTTTCTGTATTAGATGAATACCAGGTAAGCTATTCGACTAATGTGTGCTTTTGATTAAGTAGACGTGAATCAAAAATCATGTTACTAGGTTTGATGCATTTTTGTGTTATATGTTGTGATTTGATAAATGTGCTAAGTAGAATGATTTTTATTTGAATCTAGAAAATAAAATCTTCTAATTGAGTAACATATATTGTGCTCAATGTATTTGCAATTTTGAAAAATTCTATATGTCCTATCCCAGTTCAATAGCAAATAAATTACTTGATTTATATGTGTTTCAAGTGTATATATTTAATAGTGTGAATGAATATTTGTTCAGGTATTTATATTTCTATGAAATATGTTGTGTTAAGAAGAATAATTTTTTCTTAATCTAGAAATGAATATTTTTAGTCGAGTAACATTCAATGTACTCAACTTATTATTCTTTAAGAATCTAGCGAAATTCCATTGATACGAGAATATCTCACTATCTTTGTCTATTAAAGCTTTCTATGTAACCAAATGAATGTGATTGGAAAGTTAATTTTAACCAACTTTTACAAACAACACTTGTGTATTAAGTATCTTAAATATTTGGTCTTAATGTTTAGGTTAAATTATATATTAGATGTTGATGAGAAAATTGTTTTGATGATGATATTCAAAATAATATATTAAAGATGATTACTGATAGAGTTTTATGTAACCAAATGAATGTAATTCGAAAGTTAATTTTAACCAACTTTTACAAACAATACTTGGGTATTAAATATCTTAAATATTTGGTCTTAATGTTTAGGTTAAGTTATATATTAGATGTTGATAAGAAAATTATTTTGATGATGATATATATTAGATGTTGATGAGAAAATTGTTTTGATGATGATATTCAAAACAATATATTAAAGATGATTGCTGATAAAGTTTTAATCGAGTAAGGCATAGAATCAATCGAGTGTATCAAAATATTAATCAAGTAAAAATTTCATGTTACTCGAGTAAACTATTGATTTAGGTAATTGAGTCTCCGATCTCATCATCTTAATTGAGTATAAATCCTATTGTATTCGAGTAAGTCAATTCTATATTGCATATTAATCGATTATAAGTTATAATGTATTCGAGTGAGTATAAGTCTATACTTGTCTAAATATTCTTTTATAATCGAGTAGTTATTGCAAGTTTTTGACAGATCAAATTTATAATCAAATAAATATTTTAATATACTCGAGTAAATCTAAATTATAATCAAGTACTTATTCTCTAGTAATTTGTCAAAGTCTCTGGACCATTTGTGTAATCAATTGTATAAATCTGTAATCGAGTAAATGTTAAAGTTTAATTGATTAAAATCTTAGTTGCAATCGAGTATTTATTTCAAGTTTCTATTGTATAATTGTAATCGATTACAAATATTTTGTAATCAAGTAAAAATTTAAATTTACTTGATTATAATTTTAATCCACTCGAGTAAATGTAAAAATTAATCGAGTATTATTTTTTTGTAATCGAGTAAATGTTGATGTATAATTGATTAAATTTAATTTGTAATTAAGTAATTATTTCATGTTTTTACAGCAAAATTGTAATCGATTACAAATGTTTTGTGATTGAGTAAACTTCAAAATTAGTTGATTACAAATTGTATGTATTCGAAAACAAACAAAATTTTGTCGATTACAAATTTTGTTTACTCGAGCAAAGATAAAAAATATTTTATTACAAACTCTTTTTATTCGAATAAAAATGTGCTAAAACTCAAAAATTCTAACCGTTAAACTAACTGTTGCAAGTGCATTTAATGCACAATTTTGACATTTAAGACTCTAAAATTGATCTAAATTTTCTTTCCTTCTTTTATCTTAATTTTTGAATATTCTAATGATTATTTTAAAGAAAAATAAGATTGTTCTTATAGATATTATTTTCTTAGATAATAAGTATAAAATAAAGAAGAGGCTAAAGAAAAAGCTATTGTTTTTGAACTCTTCATATTTCTATCTTGAGCCAAAGAACCCTAAAAACATATATCTTTTACAAGCAAAAGAGAAGGATAGTATTCTTATCTTTACATCCTTTTTAAATCTCTCTTTTCTGTGTAAGAAACTACTTTTAATATTTGGTTTCGATTTTGTAAAAGGTTCTCAACATGTTTATCTTGTTGTGGTTAGTGTTTGAGCTCATAAAAAATACAATGTAAGAGATTTCAACGATTTTTTATAAAAGTTGTCTGTGTTCGATTACTACTGATATATTGAAAAGTAGAGATTACAGCTGCACCAGTCAAACTAAGTTTTTAGCTGATCTTGCCAAAAGTTATAGCAGATTGTTGAAATTTTTGATAAGAATGAAATGGAGTGAAATAGCTTGTTCGAACAAACTATTATAAAATTTGTATGTGTTACATTATTTACTTTTACCTTTTATTTTAACAAGTTAAATTTTTATTTGTAGCATTAAAAGTTTGCAATCACAGCTATCTAATGTGATCTTGTAAACCTCATTTTCATTCTAAGTGATATTTTGAATATTGGGTTGGGGCCTAACTTGCAAATGGTTTCCCCTTTGACACAGAAAAGTCTCCTTTTGTCACCCAGCAGCTTGGAGGCAAAGTAACATTTGTCCTCTTCTTTTCTCTTATATATTATTACTTAAAAATCCATAAATATGCTCAAGAACTAAATTAGGCATCAACCAATTTGTCATATATATATATATATATATGAACAAATAACAAAGACAAAGGGAGAATTATCAAACAGCGTAAGAATCATTGGTCTAAAATATCAACACCCTTCAATCTCTACGCCCAGAAAGAAAAAATGGAAGGCCTGGTTCTGTTCAGTGTCGCAGAACTCATTCAGTACAAGCTAGATAGAAGGACTTCTAGACGAAGTACTCTTCCTGGCAAACGGAGCAGATACCGAGCTCCAGAAGCTTGAAACCACTTTGTCGTCAATCAAACTAGTCCTATTGGACGCAGAGGAGAACCAGTCAACGAACGACGAGCTTCCCAAATGGCTCGCCCAAGTCAAGGATGCTTTCGCCGACGCCGATGATCTTCTGGACGAGGTCGAATTTGAAGCTCTCAAGAACCAGGTTAGGGAAAGGTACGGAACTATCTTACGAGCCATAGTTCAATTACTTTCCGCCTTTCAGTTGTTAGAAGGATCAAGGAGATGAGAGACAGGTTACATTCAATTGATGGTCTGAAAAACAATTTTAGGCTTTCCGAGAGGTCTTCGGATCCGCGTAATGTGCGTATACAGAGGGAGACGAGCCATTCTTTTGTTCGTAGAGTCGATGTGATAGGAAGAAGAAGGGATGAAGAAGCCATTGTTGAGAGGTTGAATGATGCTAGCGAACATGTTTCTGTAATTCCCATTGTGGGAATTGGGGGCTTGGGGAAGACAACATTGGCAAGCTTAGTGTACAATAATGAGCCGGTTGATAGGCATTTTGAGCTGAAGATGTGGGTTGGTGTTTCTCAGGATTTTGATATGAATGTGCTGATGAGAAAGATCATTGCATCTGCAACGACTTCGCCCTGTGCTGAGCTAGACAGTGATCACTTGCAGCATAGGCTTCGGGGTTGTTTGGCCGATAAGAAATTTTTACTCGTCTTGGATGATATGTGGGACATCGACCTTGTAAAATGGAGGGAACTGAAATCTCTCCTCATGGGTGGTCGCAGAGGAAGCAAAGTCATTGTCACCACTAGGTCTAATGCAGTTGTTTCCATTGTGGGCAGCGATCATCATTATAAACTTGATGGACTCGCTTCGAGAGATTGCTTCTCTTTGATTCTGAAATGGGCTTTTCCACAAGGAGAAGATCAGAGTAGGCATCAGAACCTCCTCGACATCGGAGAGCAAATTGCAGTGAGATGTAAGGGCGTTCCATTAGCTGCAAGGACTCTAGGAAGCCTGCTGTACAAAAAAACAGACGAACGTGATTGGCAGCATGTGAGAGATAGTGAAATATGGAGGTTACAAGGTCAGGGGCAAAATGATATCATGCCTGCTCTGAAATTGAGTTATGATCACTTACCATCTTACCTGAAACCATGTTTTGCATACTGTTCAATTTTTCAAATGGGGCAATACATTTACAAGGATAATTTAATCCAGCAGTGGATGGCACAAGGGCTGATTTGGTCAAGTCCTGGCCAAAATCTAGACCCCGAAGACATCGGGGATCAGTATTTTGATGAGTTGTGTTCAAGATCACTCTTTCAAGAGGTTGAAGAGAATGGCCCCTTGTCTGTAACCTTTAGAATGCATGATCTTGTACATGATCTTGCACAGTCTGTAGCAGAAACAGAATGCCTAAAGAAGAAATCCCATGCGGGAGATGTTTCTAATATGGTTCGGCATGTTTCCTTACTGGGTTGTGATTTGTCAGGACAGGGAGTAGAAAGATCCCTCCTGAAACTTCAGAAGCTGCGGACCATTTTCTTTCCACGGGATGGGATAAGATCCACTCATGATCGTTTTGTTGATGAATGCATCGAAACTTTCCTGTACTTGCGAGTGATCGATTTGGAGGATTCATGTTTTGAAGTCTTACCGAAATCTATTGGTTACTTGAAACATTTGAGGCTCCTTGACCTCAGTCGGAACTGTAGCATCAAGAAGCTCCCTGCTTCCATTTGCAAGCTGCTGAATCTGCAGACTCTGAGGATCTCAGATTGTAAGGCGTTGAAGAGGTTGCTTAAAAATATAGGGAACTTGATTGGCCTTAGACATCTGTACGTAACCACACAACAGGAATCTTTCCCTGAGAAAGCAATCGGATGCTTGACCTCTCTTCAGTCTCTGTGGATCACCGGTTGTGCCAACCTTGTTTGTTTGCCAGAAGAAATTCAGTGCCTGAAAGCTCTTCGGACATTAGCTATCAGCAAATGCCCGAGATTAACATCTCTTCCAAAACGCATAGCAAGTCTTGCCAAGTTAGAGAACCTTATGATCAATGACTGTGAAAAGCTCAACTTGGATGAGGGGAGTATCACTGCAATTGAAAACCTTGGCATCAGGAAAATGGTTTTTGCAGAATTACCAAACTTCGTGAATTGGCCCCATTGGCTGCGTGGCACAGCTAGGAGTGTAAATTACCTAAGGATTGCATACTGCCCCAGCCTCGGGGAACTCCCAGAGTGGCTGCAAAACTCAGCATCGCTTCAGAAACTCGAGATTTTGGGATGCCCGGAAGTGTCAGCACTGCCAGAGGGATTCCAACACCTCCGGGAACTGAAAGTACTGAGGATTAAAGAGTGCAGCAGGCTGGCCCATAGACTACACCCAAAAACAGGAAGAGACTTGCATATGGTAGCTCATATCCCAGAATTATATATCAACAATGCCAGGATCACCTAGGTAAGCTTGAATTTTCAACCCTCGCCCATCACATATAATAGACTTCAGATTATAGATTACAGGAAAAGAAAAGAATTGAGGAGAATATGAGAAATTATTATAAATGAATTGCACAAGCCTATAAATACAAAGGAGCTGTGATTTACAAGGAAACTAAAATCATCTAATTACACTAAATCAGCCCATAATTCTATGAAAGTGATATATATACGATTATAGTTAGTCAGCCTATAATTACGTGTGATCCCGAGAATTTGGTGTGATTGTCTTGCTGTCATTGTTTCCTATTTCATCATGCCCCCACAAGCACAACTATAACATCCCGTATCGAGCGATAGAAATGATTGGAACAATTTACTCTAATGGACCTACGCGAACTTCCCAGGGGTCACCCATCCTTGAACTTCCCCAGCTCAAGCATGCTTAACCCCGGAGTTTTTTGCCTACATTCAATCCAAAAGGTATCCAGCTAGTGTTGTTTCATTCCTTACTTATCCTTGATATATACTACCATTATCTGGACTTTTGGGGTATTACATTCTCCCCCCGTGAGCACATGACGTTCTCGTCATGCGACCTTACAATCGGTCCCAAATCTCCCCCATTTGCATGGCCGATGTGGGATTCACCTAAGGTACTTACACGCACCCCCCCTTAGAGACTCAGGGTCCTCACTGAGGTTTTTCCCACCACCATGCTTAGAGGCTCGGGGGTCTGCTCTGATACCACCTGTACCATCCCGCATCGAGCAATAGGAAGGACCGGAACAACTTACCCTGATGGGCCTACGTGAACTTCCTAGGAGGTCACCCATCATTGAACTTCCCCAACTTAAGCGCACTTAACCCCGGAGTTTTTTGCCTACATTCAACGTAAAAGATATCCAGATGGTGTTGTTTCCTTCCTTACTTATCCTCGATATATACTACCATTCTTTGGACTCTTGGGGTATTACAGCAATGGTCTTGATAGGACACTTAGCTTGGACCAATGGAGGAGAAAGGACTGTCGAGTTAACGGCTTGGTGAGGTTAGTTGGTCAACAGAGTGAACGTGAGAGATCCGAAGAATATTGCACGAAACCTGATCTTGCACAAAATGGAAGTTGAGTGCAATATGCTTCATGTGAGAATGGAAGACAGGATTTGAGCACACATAGGTGGCACCAACATTGTCACAGTAGATGGTGGGAGTGTTTGGAATAAAGACTCCAAGTTCAGTGAAAATGTTGGATACCCAATTTACTTCGGTCGTGGCAGTTGCAATGGCCCTATACTCAGCCTCAGTAGAAGAGCGGGTAATGGTCGACTATTTCTTAGAGCTCCAGTTGATAGGATTGGATCCTAAAAACACAAGCAGAAGTGGAGTGCCGAGTGTCGGCATCACTGGCCCAGTCTGCATCGACAAAGGCATGAAAAGTTAAGGAAGACCCTTAGGGACTCAGCGTCCTCACTGAGGTTTTCCCCACCACCGCGCTCAAAGGCTCCGGGGTCTGCTCTGATACCACTTGTACCATCCCGCATCGAGCGATAGGAAAGACCAGAACAACTTACCCTGATAGGCCTATGTGAACTTCCTAGGGGATCACCCATCATTGAGCTTCCTCAGCTCAAGCACGCTTAACCCCGGAGTTCTTTGCCTACATTCAGCCCAAAAGGTATTCAGTTGGTGTTGTTTCCGTCCTTACTTATCCTTGATATGTACTACCCTTCTTTGGACTCTTCGGGTATTACAACAAGGGTCTTTATAGGACACTCAGCTTGGACCGATGAAGGAGAAAGGACTGTTGAGCTAACAGCTTGGTGAGAGAATCGATCAGGTAGTCAGTAGAGTGAACGTGAGAGATTTGAAGAATATTGCATGAAACTTGATCTCGCACAAAATAGAAGTCGAGTGCAATATGCTTCATGCGAGAATGGAAGATATGATTTGAGCACACGTAGGTGGCACCAACATTGTCACAGTAGATGGTGGGAGTGTTTGGAATAGAGACTCCAAGTTCAGTGAAAATGTTGGATACCCAATTTACTTCGGTCGTGGCAGCTGCAATGGCCCTATACTCAGCCTCAGTAGAAGAGCGAGCAATGGTCGACTATTTCTTAAAGCTCCAGCTGATAGGATTGGATCCTAGAAACATAACATAAGCAGAAGTGGAGTGCCGAGTGTCGGCATCACTAGCCCAACCTGCATCGACAAAGGCATGAAAAGTTAAGGAAGACTTGGAAGAGATGAAAAGACCAAGATGGTGTTAGAAAACATTAATCTAATCATACGCAGCGGAAAATAAAATCTGATTTTATTGGTATCACGTTTTTCAAATCTTACGATTAAATCGAAGACATAAAACGAAAAATTACCTCGAAACGAAATCTGATTTCGTTGCCGATAACCCGCCTGATATCTCCCACGCGTGAGATGCCGAGTCGGTCCACCCGAAATCGTCAAGACTTCAATAGACTTGAGAGAAAAAGGGACTCGGAAATTTTCTCTAAAATTTTTGTTTTGATTCAACTGATTGATAAATTGGATTTTGGGTTTAATGTTATATTTATAGACAATAAACCCTAAAACCCTAAATGCTATTGGGCGGGGCTTTAGGTGCTAGCAAAAAGCCCAATCCAAATTAATAATTAAATAAATAATCATATTACTTATTTAATTATTCTTATTTCTTAAATAATTGCATTTATAATTTAGTAATTCCATAATTACTAAATTTGTCTATTTTTCTTTTAAAACGACTTCTATTGGGTAGGACTTTCTGGGTTCACAATTAAATTGGCAACGAGAATTAATCAATTATTAATTCTCGTAAAACATGAGTGACATCTAGCAATATGTCATGATTACCCAATTTAATGTGAAGCGAGAATGTGAACCTTACACTACGGTGCCCTACAATACAATCCCTCTATCATACTATATCTTGACGAGATATGAGATCACAGTCAATAGGTCAAATCTCTCGATCTCGTCGTATGACCATATCCAATAATCACACTTGACTGATATGACACACCCTCTACGGAATCCAAATTCCGTCGTCATATTACCTCGGCCAAGGATTTATCGTCAAGTGACTATTGGATCGCATAGGACATCCTCCTCGTATATCTCGAGGTGATAGATTCCATATCTGATGCATATATACCTCGTGTGTCACTGAACTAGGCACATAGATACGTACGGCTATCCCTGAATAAGACAACCATATAATATCGCTGATATCCTAATCCACTAATACACAGATATCCATGTCATCTCAGTTCTAAGGACTAATGCAAATCTGTAGTTAATATTAAATCATTGACCCGTGAGATAAAACCCATGTGATTCAATATTAATAGTCCCGTTCAGTGAACTCGTTCCTATAACAAGCACTCACTCGTCTTCCTTCTGTATCTTATACAGAGTGGTACGAGACCCACCAATCTTGTCTTTCGGTATCTTATACCGAACAATGAGGAAGACGATGTGCCAGTCTTTGCGAGTTACTAATTATCCAAGTTAGGAACTCTATGGCCAGGAACATATTTATAGTATAACGTATTGTGGATTATCCGTCTCGATTATTCTTAACAATTAAGAATGGTATCCGCTCCTTATTATACTAAAGGATATTTCTATGTTCAATTCAAATCATATTGCAATTTCAATTAAACATAAAACTTGCCATTAAATAAGGTTTAAAGAATTACAAGATCAAGCCCTATTGTGTCACTAGAATTGGTCTTAAGGGCTTATATCTAACAGATGGGAGGTGCCTTTAAGATAGCGAATAACTCGCTTGACTGTCAGCCAGTGATTTGTTGTCGGCTAATGCATAAACTGAGCCGGCTTGTTGACTATATAACTAATATCTGGTCGGGTGAGAGAAAGATATTGAAGAGACCCAAGCACTTGAAGAAACTCCATAGGATCATGACTAGGAGTGCCATCTTCAAGAACCAAGGTAGTGGATGGAGAGATGGGTGTGCTTACTGCCTTTGCATCATGCATCCCTGTCTTGTGAAGAAGATCAGAGATATATTTTTGCTGAGAGAGAAAGAGACCATGAGAGGAACAAATAGCTTCCACACCCAAAAAGCAGCTGAGAGTACCAAGGTCTTTTAGGGAGAATCGGTTGGATAGTTGACGAGTGAATCAGTGAAGAACGGGTAAAGAATTCCCTGTGATAATAATATCATCCACATAGACTAACAAATAGAGTATATGAGATCCAGATGAATAAATGAATAGGGAAGTATCACTACAGGAGTTTTTAAACCCATAATGAAGAAGAAATGAGCGAAGCTTATTATACCATGCTCGAGGAGCTTGCCGAAGACCATATATTGCTTTATGTAATTTGCAGACATAGGAAGGATGTTTTGAGTCCACAAATCCTGGAGGTTGCTACATATAAACACAATCAGATAGAGTGCCCTACAAAAACGCATTATTGACATCCAACTGATTCAAGTTCCAACCATGAGTGATTGCAAGTGTAAGGACCAGGCGGATAGTAGTCGATTTCACAACAAGGCTAAAGGTTTCTGTGAAGTCAATGCCGGGATGCTAGTGAAAGCCCTTGGCTATAAGGCGCGCCTTATAACGAGCTATAGAACCATCTGGATTTTGTTTAACCCGGAAGACCCATTTACACCCTATAACATTTTGTGTGGGGGAGGGAGGTACTAGAGTCCCTGTAGCATTATTTTTAAGGTCTAGAATTTCTGCTTCCATGGCTTCACACCATTGGGAATGGCAGACAGCTTGGTTAAAGGTAGCTGGAGTGGCTGTGGTGTGTAGAGAGATGATTTTTTTTGGTTTGAATATGTTGTTCTGTGACTGGGTTTGGATGCGATGAGGCGGGGATTGTATGGGGGTGAGTGAGGCATGTGAAGGTTGTTCTGGGTCTGGTGAAAAAGAGACTGAGGGTAGGTGAGATGAGTGGGGAGAAGTTGAAGGGGATACCTGAATTGGGGGGGCACCCTCAGTCGAAGACTTGGCTGGCGCAACTGTTGAGAAGCGGAATTGGATGGTTGGAATTATTTTTGGGGACGAGGAGGGCACAAAATTTGGGGAAGAAGAGGAGACAGAGGTAGATGTAGTGTTAGGGGGTGTTTTGAAAAATTTGAGTTGATAGTGGGAAAGATTTTGAGATGTTAATGAAAGATCATTCGAATTCTGAACTTTGTAAGGGATGATGGGTTCTAAAAAGATGACATGCCTAGAGATGAAGATGCGATTGGATTTAAGATCAATGCAGAGATACGAGTGATGGGACTGTGAGAATCCGAGATATACACATGGTTGAGATCGGGGTTCGAGTTTATGTCTATTGTACGGTTTAAGCCAAGGATAGCACAGACAACCGAATACTCGAAGAGAGGTGTATTTGGGTTGATCACTAAATAGCTTGTGATATGGATTGCCGTGGTTTAGAACTGGGGTTGGCATACAGTTAATCAGGTAAGTGGCATATTGAAAGGCATAGTTCCAGAAACACAAAGGCACAACCATAGTGTAAAGTAGAGTAAGTCCTAGTTCTACAATGTTACGATGCTTGCGTTCTGCCGAGCCAACGTGTTCTGGAGTATATGGTGGTCAGGTTTAAGTGTTGAATGCCATGTTTTGCTAGAATGTGAGACATGGCTTTGTATTCTCCACCTTCATCAGTGTAAATTGTTTATATCTTGGTGTTAAAGAAATTTTCAATGAGTGCTTTAAAATTTTCAAAGATGGTGGTCACATTAGATTTGAATTTAAGTGGAAATGTGTATTTTGTGTAGTAATCAACAAATAGAATGTAAAATTGAAATTGCCCAAAAGAAGTCACTGGGTATGGCCCCTAAACATCAGAATAGAGAACTTGAAGAGGTCTAGTACAGTTTAAAAATGAAATACCAGAAGATAATTTGTGACTTTTGTTGCACAAGCAAGAGACATAATTGGAAACAGAAATGTTATTATTTGAAAGAATCTTTTTCTAAATTTCAAAGGATGGATGTTCAAGGCGTTGGTGTCATAACAGAGAGGAAGATGCAAGCGACGTGAATGGTTGAGAAGTGGATGATGAGTTTAGTGTTGGTGTTGGCCATTCATACAGGTTGCGCCTATTCCGACCTCGCGCCAAGGATGCCCCCGTATTCAAATCCTTCACAACAAAATGGTTAGGAAAAAAATTCAATGGAGGTGTTATTGTTTTTGCAAAATTGAGACACTGATATAAGATTTTGTTTTATAATTAAGTGGTGCACATAAAACATTATCGAGTGTAAAAGAGGTAATCGGAGATTCAACCAGGGTAGATCCAGTGTGAGTAATAGGAATTTCATTACCATTATTGACGACAATGTCCTCGCTGCCAACATAGTCAGAGTGTGCTGAGAGATTCTGTAGATCTGATGTGATATGATGGGTTGCTCCCGAATCCAAGGTCCAATTTTTGTTGCTTGACTGATTTGTTGTTTTCTCAGCCAGATTGATGTTGGGTCTTGGCGAATAAGATGATGGTTGTGGACGTGATTGGCAGAACTTTGCACTATGTCCAGGCTGATCACATAGTTGACAAAAAATTATAGATTGATTTTGATAGCCAAAGTTCTGATTATTACCCCTATGATAGGGATTAGAACTGTTACGGTTGGCATGTTGCTGGCTTTAGTTGAAGGGATTAATTTTAAGATGGGAGAGCAGGGAAGACAACTGGAGATATGAGGGAAGGATCGATTCTATCTTTTCGATAGAGGGTCTGATACCATAATAGACTTTAGATTATAGATTATAGGAAAAGAAAAGAATTGAGGAGAATATGAACTGTTATTATAAATGAATTGTACAAGCCTATAAATACAAAGAAGCTGTGATTTACAAGGAAATTGGAATCATCTAATTACAATAAATCAGCCCATAATTCTATGAAAGTGATATATATACAATTACAATTAGTCAGCCTATAATTACGTGTGATCCTGAGAATTTGGTGTTATTGTCTTGCTGTCATTGTTTCCTATTTCATCAACATAAACATTGTATATCTATCTAATAATAAAATAAATGAGCTTATCTATGATAAGATCAAAGTGGTATCTATCGAAAATAAGATACAGAAGCGGTGTTTAACATGGTCTAGACATTTGGAGACGTTAGACAAACATTTGTGGACTCGCTTGCGAGGAGAGTAGATGAAGTGAAAAAAGTTACGCAGGATGACACATAAGAGAAGTTATGATCATAAATAAAGGTGATTTGTGTGTTAGAATTTATGTAATGGACCCTACTCAATGGGTTAAGGTTTGTTGTTGTTGTTGTTAGAATTTATGTAATGGACCCTACTCAATGGGTTAAGGTTTGTTGTTGTTGTTGTTGTTGTTGTTGTTGTTGTTGTGCTATGTATTACTTATTCTAGCTCCCTTGTCTTTGGAAGGGCAATTCCAAGGAAAGAATTGCATAAATTTAGCTGCTTTCTTCTTAGTTCGAATTATTCAAGCAGCTTACACATTTAATATAGAATTTTGGGGTATGTTTCCTGTTTCTCTGGATTTTTCAGGAAATGTTTTGGCCCTCCAAAGACGTTTCTTTCCCTGTTCACAAGCCATAAGTGCTTTTAAGTCCCTTTTTGTGCCAAATTGCCCTTCCATAGGGCAGCACCTTCTAATGACCTTTCCTTGCTATGGAACTTTTCTAGCACCTCTAAAATCATATCTGTTGACTCGACCTTGTTTCCTTGTTCTTGCCAACTTAATGTACTATTGTTCAAATTTAGGTTTTATTAGTTTGATTTATTGAAATTGGGGTAAGCCCAAGCTCATCTATTTGTACGTTCAAGATCTAATGATCTTTCCTTCCATATTTGTAGGTTCAAGCTAATCTACTTGCAGTATTCGTGATAGGACATAGCGCTTGATGGAGCATTGATATTGTTTAGTTATTCATTTGAATACAAATGTACCCACATTACTTATTCATTTAAAATGCCTATATTCAAATTTTGTATCTATTTCCTTTTCCTTTCGTGTTGTTAATACATAAGATATTTCCCTTACACATTTTGTCATTTTAATTGCTTAGCATCGCTTATGTGTTGACGGCATGTTAGTATTGTTTGATATCCAAGTGGTATTTAGCACTTCCGGATACTGAAAGTATTGAGAGTTAAAGAGTGCAACAGGCTGACCCATAGACTACACCCATAAATAGGCAGAGACTAGCACGTGGTAGCTCATATCCCAGAATTATATATCACCTAGGTAAGCTTGAATTTTCAACCCTCACCCATCACATAAATATTGTATATCTATCTTGTTAATATTTGTGATTCAAAATGATTTGGGTTGGGCTTGCTTATTTAAAGCCCAAGCCCATGTCTTGCCCCCTTTCTTATTATTCCCATTCATGTCCCTTGGCCCATGTTTATAAAGGCTAGGATTTGGGAGAAATTATAGTGCAACAGTCACAAAGAAGCCCTAATCGGGCAACAAGAACGCGCACAAAGAGAGAGAGGGAAAAACGAAGAAGCAAGATCGAAGAATGGGGAAGGCGCTCGACAATCAGAACGGACGAACGAACCGCAAGGTGTTTCCAATCTTGTCTCACGGTAAGTATGTATCACTTGGGGTGGTTTTTGTGAGAGATTGGTGAGGTTTGAGTGCATGGGTTGCTCGGGTTTTGAGCATTGTACTCTATATATTTTACCTTGTTTGTTTTGGTTTTTGATTTGTGATGGTCATGATGTTCTTGCACATGTATTATGTAAATCCCTTGATTATTATTTTAGTGGATTGACTAGAGGTGGAGGCTCTGTCGTGAGTAGGATTCTTTCGAATCCAAACACGTATATGCGTTGTGTTCTTCATTTTCTTTCGTTTAGTTCGGTTATTTGTGAATCTTGGTACTTCTCTTGGTCTTGGTCATGTGGCTGTGTGATTGTTTTTACAGGAGAGATTTCTCAACATATTTAATAATCCTAGAAATAAGGTTATCTGTGATAAGATCAAAGTAGTACTTATTGAAAATATTATATAGAAGCGGTTTTTAGCATGATCTAGACATTTGGAAACGTTAAATAAGCATTCGTAGACTCATCTGCGAGGAGAGTAGATGAAGTGAAAAAAGTTACGTCATATGACATATAAGAATAGTTATGATCATAATTAAAGATGATTGGTGTGTTAGAATTTATGTAAAGATGGACCCTACTCAATGGGTTAAGGTTTGTTGTTGTTGTGTTATGTATTACTTGTTCAAGCTCCCTTGTCTTTGGAAAGGCAATTCCAATGAAAGAATTGCAAAAATTTAGCTGTTTTCTTCATAGTTCGAATTATTCAAACAGCTTACACATTTAATATAGAATTTTGGGGCATGTTTCCTATTTCTCTGGATTTTTCAGGAAAGGTTTTAGCCCTCCAAAGACCTTTTTTTCCCTGTTCATGAGCCATCAGTGCTTTTAAGTCCCTTTTTGTGCCAAATTGCCCTTTCATAGGGCAACACCCTCTAATGATCTTTCCTTGCTATGGAACTTTTCTAGCACCTCTAAAATCATATCTAAGACATGTTTACCATTTTCTTCCATTTTTTCTTAGTCTCCAAAGGCCATATCAGTTGACCCGACCTTGTTTCCTTGTTCTTGCTAGCTTAGTGCATTGTTGTTCAAATTTAGGTTTTATTAGTTTGATTTATTGAAATTGGGGTGAGCCCAATCATTTTAGCTCCAATTGAGCCAAGTTTAATTTCACTTACATTCTTATGACTTATGATTGATTCTTATGTTATTGTGAAAAATTATGAATTATTACTTTTTTGGTTTTTTGGATAAAGAAAATTGAAATTCCAAATAATTGATTTTGGAATTCTAGTTTTTGAATAAATTAATTTTTAATAAATAAAAAATATTTTTATTAATTTTAAAATTACAAAAGTAATTTGAAATAAATATACTTTTTAATATACTTTTTTGGTTTTTAAATTAGTGATGAGATTAAATAATATTTTATAATATTTAATATAGGATATTTGGTCGGAACGTGGTATTCATGTTGTATTACTTTATTTAAGAAATTATAAAATTACTAAATTACTCATCCAGGTGCAAGTAAACTATCTATCATGTCACCTTGCAATATAAATTGCCCCATGGAATATAAATTACCCCATCACGTATTATTATGAATTGAGGTGTGCATTTGGTTATAATCTAATTGAATTGATCAAAAAATACTAACCGAATCGAATCGAATCGCATGTAATAACCAAATCGAATCAATCAATTAATCCCAATTAACTGAACTAATCGAAATCTAAACTGATTTAACCGAATCGATTGTGCAAAATCACAAATTGATACACACGAAAGAATATAAATCTGTTTGTGCAAATGAAGGAAATACAAGCGAATAACCTGCAAATGTTAAAATAAAGAAATACATCAAGAAACTAACATATCTGAAGGTCAAAAACATTGAAAAATCTTACAAAATTCTAACTTAACTGTCGATGCTAACCTTTGTCGACGGTCTGTCGTCGTTGATGTGGGTCGATTGTCCAAGCACAAGGAAGAAATAAGGAAGTGAAGGAACAGTTGAAACAATCATCACTCGTCGATGTGGGTCTGACGAATGAGACAAATGGAATGGCCATACAGCAAAGGGAAAGGCGGGCACGACCGATTGTTGATAGCAAAAGAAAAGGGGTCGAAGGCAAAGGTGACTATTACTGATGGCGACGCATTGATGAACACAAAATCGATCAATTTGTGTTGGTCTGCTAGAGGGTCTTTCTCTATCAATCTTGGTTTCCAAGTGAGTGACTGTCTCGGGTGTCGCGAGGAAGGGGGAACTTGGGGGAGGGGTTGGGTCATGGGCAATAACAATTAACATACACTTTCAATTCCGGGGGGATTTATGGGTAATATATACGGTTCGATTATTTATATCAAAATAATCGAACCAAATAACCAATTTTTAGGAAAAAAAATATATAACCGAATCGAACCATTTTCTATAAAAAAAAATTAAATCGAATCGACCAAACTTATAAATTCGATTTGGTTAATTTAATTTACCCAAACTTCTACTAACTCCTAATTATGGAGATTGGGTTGAAATAAGAGGGCAATTTTGTCTAAAATTCTTACCTCACCCTCAAATAATGCGGTGCTATTAAATAATCCCAAGGAAATGGCCCATGGAATAAAGTTATACTATAATTAGCTAATCCTAATCCTTCTTTCATATTAACGCCACATTACACCTAAGCCTAGTTATGATGTATTGAAATGTTTTGGAAGTGTTAGATTCGATATTTTTAAAATATTTTTATTTTTAAAAAGAAAAAAAACTTCAAAAATTATTTTTACGTCATTTTTAGAATTTTAGAAATATTTTGAAACTATTTCATAATATTAAAAAAAATATTAGAAACGTGTTTCTAATTAAAAATACTTTTTCGTCCACGAAGAGATTAGAGATGAAATCACAAATTTTAATTTTTTTTCTAGAGAATGCATTATAGAATTTATGTTTATTTTTAAATTAAATAATTATTTTTTTATAATTTTTTATATTAAAAATTATATTTACAAAAAAACTCTTATATATTTTTATTTACACATTTTCCCACGTTTCTGTTTTCTACTTTTTTTTAAAAAAATGTCGCTTTTCCATCTTCGTTTTGTATCATATCTGTTTTTCATTTTCGTACAACCTAAATACGTAGTATCATCAAACTTGAATCTAACTACTAAACATGCTATATAAAAGACATTTCATCTAGAGGCTTTTTACATACCAAATGCTGCATTACACCCATGCCCTTTAAAATGTTCCTGTAACTTAGTTTTTTTATTTTTTTAAAAAAATTAATTTTGTTCTCTTATGGAAGAGAATATGGATATTACTTTTCTTGGATAGTCGAATCTTTCAGTAGATGATTTGTGTCTTAAAGAGACGAGAAAAAATACAAAGAATAAAGGCAAAAGAGGTCGAGAAGAAGTCAGGATTTGATAGAACAAATACTTCAAACTCGAAGAATATTCTCATTAAGTCAAAGTCTCAGTTGAAATGGATGAGAAAGAAGAAGAATGCGATCGAGAAAGTAAAAAAAAAATCTAAAGAGACTAGTCTGTGATTAAGGATCCAATTTAATGTTATAACCTCTAGTATATCATTGATATGTTGTGAGGTTTAATTTAGTTTTGTTTGCTTTGTTTAGAGTTTTTTTGTGTTTTTCTATTATTAATTTAGTTTTCTTTGTAATTATTCGAGATATGCCCTAACATTAAAAATTATAGACATTTTAGTGTTTTTTTTTATTAATATGCCCTTACAGAAAAAATAAAAACTTAATTTTTTTTTCAAAGATTTTATTTAAAAATATTTTTAAACTAATAAAAAGAAGTGTAAAAAAAATAAATCACATATACATTCAAAAGCCCTATACATTACATTTTATATCATGTGTTTAAATCAAAATATAATTGAATTTGTGATATTATTATTATGACAGGGCAACAACCTACGAAGCCCACGTTGCTCAGCCGACCCAATCATTTGGGGCCAACATTTTCTGGCAAACCAAACACGCGTCAGAACAAATCTCACACACGTTTCCCCTGTCTTCTGCTAGGTAGGATTATCACCATCGATCATGCCGCCACAAAGTTAACAATGACAAACCAAACCCCATTGTTGGGAAGCTTCCGGACAACGCGCGCACAGTGGTTCATTGGTGAAGAACAACTCAACCCCATAGGTACAGGCAGCATCTTCTCCCGGGTATCTCTGAATCTCTAAAAAATTCCTCTGCCTGCCTGTACCATTTTCGTTTGTATTCTTTTTAATGTCATTTGTTGTTTTTCTTTCCTTTTTTTCAAAAGAATATGCTGTCAATGAAATCCTCATGGAGGACTGTTAATGGGAATGGTTTATCGCTTTGTATGCTGTGCTATTTGTTCCTCATTGATATATTAATTTCCTGTTGCTTCGTTAAACTGAATCTTATTATTGTTATTATCTTTTTTCATTTGATTTATATGTTTTGTATGTTGGGTGTTCAGGACCATTACCAGTTTTTCAAATGCTTCTGGGACTAGTTTGTAGTGAAAAGCAGGATGGATATAATGATCTTTTAACATCACTGCTTGGGCTCTTTGCTGTGTTGACTCGATGTTAACTTGTGTGGGATTTTAGTTTTACTGATGTTGACATCAATTAAGGGTACACAATTGCTTATAATGATAATGGCTGCTCATGTAAAATGGCCACTCGTATTTGAATCTGATGTGAATAGGGGGACGGGATAAGTATAGGAGACTTTTCCCGTTAAGAGTTGTTGCTTATAAATAGGCAACCCTAGTTTAGCTGTTGACAGACCATACACATAATTTGTGAGATGATATAACCAGGCTACTATGGTTGTGCCCAAAGTGTGTTCCACAGGTCAGATAAACAGAGTCCTCAAAGTGTGCGGCCAGTTATCCAGTGTAGTAACGAGGTTGGTTTCCAATTTTTCTTGCGCAAAAACTGTGGTGGAAGTGTTTGTACTTTTTTCATATAGTGTTAGTGGGATTCTGGAGATAGGCATTAAGGTCGAGTCACGTTAAATTTTCTATATCTTGTTTTCCCTTGATTTTTGTGTATGATGTGCGATCTAATCCTAATTGTTCATAAGAGGTATAAATGTACACGGGAAGTAAAATAAAAAAAATTTAATTGCCTGATCTTTGATTATTTGGCCTATGGTTGTTATGTACTTACAATATTATGTGTACTTATGTAGTTTGTAATCGCAAGTGGCAGTACTAGAAGTGGAAATAATAAATAAAACAGAATTCAGTTAGTGCACTAAAGGATTGTACTCGAGTAGAGCATGAGGATGTAGTACATAAGTTGTTATTAGTCTTTAGGTGGGAACCTATGTACACAGAGGAGGCTATAAATTGCAGCCTACCCCACTTTGAGAAGCATTTGGATTGTTAATGAAATATTTATGAATTCTCCCTCCAATTCTTTCTCTCTCTTTCTACAATTCTATCTTCTCTCCCTCTCTCATTTTTCATTTTCCCTTGGGAATTCTCTCAATTCCTTTGTGATCTCTATCAATTTGGAGAAGATTTGGATTGACAATTGCCAGATCCCTTAGGATTTGACAATTTGGTATCAGAGCCTATCTTGGGCCAGGGTGATCGAGGGTAACGGACAATGGTTAAAGGGACTAGGATGAAGAATTTGGAGGCTCAAGTGCAGCAGTATGGCTCCACGGTGAGTGATCTCTAGAGTAGAGTGGATTAGTTGGAATTGGGATCCAAATGAAATCACAAAGCCATCCTGGTTGTTGATCGAAAGTTGGAGGTTGTAGTCGCCCAAATCCGCGAGAATATGGGAATTCAAATTAGCGAACAGTTGCAGAGCTTCATGGTGATGTTCGCGAGACAAAATCAGATGAATCTCACACCTGATTTTCCTCCGAGGGAGACAACAAATCCAATTCTACCGGGGTAGGAGCGAGTGGATTTGATCGTGCAAGGACAAGGGATGAATCAAAGGACAACAAGAACCTTTGAAGGAGAAGAAGAGCATGGTGAATTGGGGTGGAGACGGTGGTCGGAGGCGCCGGTGGGACAGAATCAACATGGTCTACCCATGCCACTATTGGAAATACCGTTGTTCGATGGGCTTAGTCCACGCTAGTGGATCAGGAGATGCGAGCGGATGTTTGAATGGTATGGAGTGACAGAGAGACAAAAGATAACATCCCGAAATTTTGAGATAATTAGCAATTATTAACTCTGGTATTTGAGGTTGTTATTGAAAATTTCAGAGAAAATATTTATTTATGATGTTTCGGGAAAATGGAAAATTAAGGCAATTAATTATTTTATGTGAGAGTATTTATGGAATTATTAAAGAGGGTGTAAGTGTAGGTTTTCTGAAGTTTGGGGCTGTGGCGAAATTTTGGAAAGTGGGCTGCGGGTCTCTTTAAATTTATTTGGGTGTATATATATATTGAAGGTAAGTGGCAGCGCGGGGGGTTGCGCACGAGGGTGGCCAGGCGTGGGACGCGGGATCGATTCTGATGGGCTGTGCGCACCAAAGGGAAATTGTTGGATTTTTCCAGCATAAGGCGCCCCAAAACGGCGCCGTTTTGGGGAGGCCAGCTGCTGGCCATGCGCAGCCCAGCCTCGCCACATGGCGCGCGCTGGTGCTCCCTCTGTCACTCACCCGTTTTGCTTCCTTTTTACCTCTTTTCTGGTTGCCAATTTGCAGCCACGTATCAGGAGAAAAGCCAAGGCCATTATTAGCTTTGAAATTTGGAGAATGAAATCAAGGGGCAAATGAGGCTATAAATAGGAGAAGATCTGGGGTGTGCTCAGGGTAATATGTGAAGGAAAGAAGAGACTCTTGGAGAGATTTTAGTAAGGTAAGGATATTTAGGAGTTTTAATTTATTTAGTAAGTTAATTAGTTAGCTAAATTAATAAGTTAGTAAATTTAGACCGTGACTACTTAATGAATTGCTTAGCCTTATAATTGAGATAAAGGTATTGTGGGTACGTTGTGGGTGTGTTCAGTGGAATGGAGTTAATCGCTAAGCGACCCTGGTTCGTAGTAGGGGTTAAAGAAAAATATCTAAAGGCAAGTTCTTCTTCCTCTTTATTTCACTTAAGAGGCAAGATCTCAGTCTTTTTATTAATAAGCAAGTTCAATTCCTCTTCATGCAAGTTCTCTTCCTATTCTTGCAAGTTCCATTCTCTATTCCTTGTGGTTGCAAGTTTATGCTGCTATTTTAGCAAGTTATATTACAAGTTATTCTCCTTTCCTAGAGAATTATTCTATGGTTCCCATTTATACCTCCTAGTCACAAATAGGGCTTTGAATCACCCCATTTTTTTTTGGGAATGATGCTTTATTGAGGACATGCAAGGGTTTGATGTTCTCTTGCGTGAATGTTGCCCTATTGTGCATATTGTTTCGTTAATCACATGTCAGTTATATATATGAGTAGTTATTACAAAAATGCGTGTTATGATGATGCATAGAGGATGTGCACGAAAATGGTTTTCAACTGTAAAGACTTCATGACGCGCGCGCGCAACAGACGAGTCCGCAGGATATATCCGTAGAGAAAAACTTCGGCTCAGAGATGGACTTTGGTCCCAGGTTTATGATATGGACTTCGATCCCATGGTTTTGGACTTTGGTCCCATGTTTATGATTGCATATGAGCATGGATGCATGTTTCATCATATTATCATGTGAAAAGTACCATAAATGGCATTCATGACTCTTTTGCCTCTCAATACCCATGACTCTTATGCTCGCTTTCTTCCAGTTATACTTGTTGGCCCTTGTGGCTCATGTTTGCTTGTATCATTCCAGGTAAGGGTAAAGTTAAAGTAGAAGGCGAGCCAAGTGAAGTTGGAGTCGTGGGATAGAAGTGTGTATAGAGTCGTCTCAACCAAAAGGTCCTTGGGGGATGTCTTGTGATGTGTAATATTAAGTTATGCTTATTTATGTTCTAGGTTGTACCCTTGAAGGGATATGTGGGTATGTGGACCCTAATGTATATGTCCATGGGTAAGAATGTATGAGTGTGGCTTCCGTTGTTAATACTAAGGAGTATGTGTGATGCTTTTAATTGGTTTGGCATATATGTCATCTTTCTGTGGGTCCCTAGGTTAGGGGTGCCTACACAAAAGGTGACTATGGTGGTTGCATATCTCAATGATGTAGGGGACGCTTGGTTCCAAGGATGGTCCAAGGTTCAGGAGGAATGTAGATGGGAGGATTTTGTTAAGGAGCTTTGTGAGAGATTTGGGGATTGAGGCTTGTCTGATATGGTGGAAGAATTCAACAAGCGCAGACAGGTAGGACTGGTGATGGAATACCAATTGAGGTTTGAAGAGCTGAAGGCTCTTATTTAACAGAGGCCTATTCCGTATTTAACAGAGGCCTATTTCGTTTCAAGTTTTATAAGTGGTTGAATGAGGAGTTAAGGCCAATGGTGAAGGTACTCCAACCTAGGACTCTCAAACATGCTGCTGATAGTGCCAAGCTCCATGAATGAACTGTGGAGGCACTGATGAAGAAGCGAAGGATTATAGCCAAGGGGACCCCGCAAGGTAATTTGCCCCAAGGGAAGAGTTATTGTAAAGAGATAGGGAGAGGACCTCAGGGAGTGAAGAATTTAACATTGCTTGCCCCTACTGTCCAATATGGGAAGACTATGGAACAGAGGAGGCAGGCTGGCCTATGTTTCAGGTGCGGGGATAAATCTTCCTCGGTCACCAGTGTAGGAAGCAACTCTTGTTGTTGGAAGGTGAAGAAGGAGAGATGGCAGATTAGGAGGAGACATCCCAACCACAAGGAGAAGAGGAGGGCAATGAGGAGATATCCCTGCATGCCTTGAAGGGCTTGACAAATAGCAAAATCATTAAGGTTGAGGGAAATGTAGAGGACAACAAACTGATGATCCTCATCGACAATGGGAGTACCCACAGTTTTTTGGATGAGGGGACGACCCGAAATTGAAATGCCCCTTGATCCCAACACAACCATTGATAGTGACCATGGAAAATGGTAACAAAGTCATGAGCAGCTCGGCATGTATCGGATTTTGTTGGGAGATGGAAGGAGAAGGGTTTGAAGCTAACTTGAGACTCCTAAAACGAGGAGGGTGTGATGTGGTGTTAGGGGTTGATTGGATGAAGCATGTCGGCCTGATTTGCTTCAATTTTAACAAAATGAGGGTGACATTTGAGAAGGAGGGGAAACAAATGACACTGACAGGGAACAAGGAGTTGGGGATTTGTAAGATGAAACTAGGAGAAGGCTGCAGAAGATGATTAAGTAGAAGATCAATCAAGTAGCTCAGTTGTTCTGTGTCCAAGCCACTAAAAGAAGGGAAGAAGAGCTGGAGGCAGAAGGAGATTTTATGCTAACTATCAGCAATCTCCCACAAGCTGACATCAAGGTACATCAATCTGACCTCCTTAATATGCTACTAGTTGAATTTGAGAATCTGTTTGTAGGGCCTAATTCCCTACCCCCAACCCGGCCTATTGACCACACAATCAACCTTTTACCTCACACCTTGTTAATATCTGAGCCTATCGATACCCTCCTAACCAAAAGATAGAAATAGAAAGATTGGTTGAGGAGATGCTTCAAAAGTCAATCATCAGGCCCAGCCATAACCCCTTTGCATCCCCTGTGTTGTTAGTTAAAAAGAAAGATGGTTCATGGCTGTTTTGCATTGATTACTGCCAACTAAATGTAATTACCATCAAAGACAAATTTCCCATCCCTCTTATTGAAGATTTGTTAGATGAATTGAAACATGCTACTATTTTCACTAAACTTGACCTAAGATCCGGCTATCATCAGATCCAGATGAACCCCCTTGACATACCTAAGGCTGCATTTCATACCAACCATGGCCATTATGAGTTTCTTGTCATGCCATTTGGCCTAACAAATGCTCCAGCTACCTTCCAATCACTTATGAACCAAATCTTTGAACCCCGCCTTAGAAACTTTATACTTGTGTTCTTTGATGACATTTTGATATATAGGCCTACCTTTGACCTCCTTTTAAAATACTTAAGGACTACATTCGAGATTCTCAAACTCAACAAGTTGTATATCAAAAGGTCAAAGTGTGCCTTCGCACAAAGTCAAGTGGAGTATTTGGGTTATATTATCTCTAGTTAGGGAGTGAGTACGGACCCAAACAAAGTGGCAGCCATGACCAATTGGCCAAGGACTACAACCCTTAAGGCCTTGAGAGGATTTTTGGGGCTGATTGGCTATTATAGAAGGTTTGTGAAGGGGTATGGGGAAATTAGCAAACTGCTCACAGATTTGCTAAAGAAGGATAAATTTGTGTGGAGTCAGGAGGCTTGGACCACTTTTGAATTATTGAAGAAGTCAATGAGTGAAGCCCCAGTGTTGAGTTTACCTGACTTTAGCAAGATTTTTGTGGTTGAAATGGATGCAAGTGGGATGGGTATAGGGGCTGTACTCATATAGGAAGGTAGACCCCTAACTTTTATAAGCCAGGTCTTAGCTCCCAGGCATGCAAGCCTTGACATATATGAGAAGGAGCTTTTGGCAGTTATATTTGCAATGGAGAAATGGAGACACTACTTGGAAGGAAGGAGAAAGGAGAACATTGCAACAGATGCCCTTTCTAGGTGTATGGAGGAAGGAATGGCTACTTCTATCACTGTCGTGATACCCAATTGGTGTTAGGAAGTGGCAAGAAGTTATGAGGGGGACAATCAGGTTAAGACCCTCCTAGAGCAACTAGTTATAGACCCAGGAAGTAAGGAAGGGTATACTTATGCAAGTGATAAGATATAAGGGGAGGCTGGTTATTGGGAGCAGTGAAGAATTGAAGAAGAAGATATTATAGGCCCTACATGAGTCACATATAGGGGGCCACTCAGGGGTACAAAACACTTATCACAAGGTTTAGCAAATGTTTTGCTAGCCTAAGCTTAAGGAGGAAGTAATGTAGTTTGTCCTAGCATGTGATGTATGCATGTGGTGGAAGAATTCAACAAGCTCAGACAATTAGGACCGGTGATGGAATACCAGTTGAGGTTTGAAGAGCTAAAGGCTCTTATGCTCAACCATAATCCATATTTAACAGAGGCCTATTTCGTTTCAAGTTTTATAAGTTGTTGAATGAGGAGTTAAGGCCAATGGTGAAGGTACTCCAACCTAGGACTCTCAAACATGCTGCTGATAGTGCCAGGCTCCACGAATTAACTGTGGAGGCACTGATGAAGAAGCAAAGAATTATATCCAAGAGGTCCACGCAAGGTAATCTACCCCAAGGGAAGAGTTATGGTAAAGAGATGGGGAGAGGACCTCAAGGAGTGAAGGATTTAACACAGTTTGCCCCTACTGTCCAATATGGGAAGACTATGGAACAGAGGAGGCATGTTGGCCTCTGTTTCAGGTGCAGGGATAAATCTTCCCCGGTCACCAGTGTAGGAAGCAACTCTTGTTATTGGAAAGGGAAGAAAGAGATGTCACGACCCAAGGGTCGCATTGTAAATTTTGTTTTGATTTTGATTTTGAAATTTCAATTGTTGCATTGGCAGGAGCTAACCGAATCTGTTACGGTAGTTGTCCCGAAAATACCCTTGGTTTGAATGTAACCACTAGGAACAACCTACATAAGGCTTTCACACGGAAGGATGGGAGTTCATTGTTGAATGTGAATTGAGCTCTTTCCCTCTAAACACGCACACACACATTCTCTCTCTCTCCAAATCCTCTCTCTGATCTTTTATTCTCTCTTCTTAAACAAATCGACTTAAAGTCTCCCTCTCTAGGCTTGACAGTTGGTACCAGAGTCGGTCATCCTCGGTTGTGATCTAGTGACGATAGATCGAAATTGGGCGAGATCACGATTCAAGCGAAGACGAGAGAATAGCAGAAGGTACTAGACTGAAGCAGTTGGAGAACAGGATGGAGGCGATGGAAGTCGGGCTCACTCAGATTTAAGAAGTGGTGATGCAGAGTAGGGAAGAAATGTGGACAATTCAGGAGGAGCTACGGGAGGATATAACAGCTTCCAATGAGGGAGTTCTGAGGAAGCTAACGAGGCAGAGGGAGTCTATGGATCAGCAGATTAACAGCGTGATTAACATGTTATCCGCGCTTCCGCAATTCTGATAGCCACCAGAAATTCCTCCTAGAGTAGCAACGGAGACAAGATCATTGGGACTAGGCATTTTGTCTAGGCCACAAAGAACTTCAAAGGCAGGGAATTTACACTTCAAGGAGACGAATGACCAAGTAAGAGAATTGAATTCCCCTAGATCTAAGCCAAAGTCCCCTACCGAGGCTAGAGATACCTCTGTTTAAAGGATCCAAACCATGTTGGTGGATCCGAAGGTGTGAGGTATTTCAATTCTATCACATACAAAAGAATCAAAGGATCACCATGGCTATGACATATCTTAATAATGTGGCCGATTGCTGGTACCAAGGATGGTCTAGATCTAGGGGTATGGGGGTGAGGTGGATTGATTTCATAGAAGAATTGTGTGATAGGTTTGGAGAAAGGAACACAACCGATGTCATTGAGGAGTTCAACAAACTCAAACAGAAGGAAACGGTCACTAAGTACCAAGATAAATTTGAGGAGTTAGGGGCATTAATGTGGAGTGCTCAACCCACTCTTACAGATCAATATTTTGTCTCTAGTTTCATTAGTGGCCTAAAGGACGAGCTAAGTGTCACAGACCAAGGGCAAGTCTGTAATTAGAGGAATATAACAGGGTATAAGGGGAGATTGGTTTAACTGTAATAAACCCACTTGGCACATAGCCACTTGGAGGTTCTAGAGAAGTAGTTAGAGGAAGTCTCTAGTTGTAACCAACCCCTATAAATAAGAAGCGGCTCACGAGGATGGGGATATGTGAAGATTAATTCACAAGTCCTTTCTCTCCTAATTCAATCTCTATTCTCTCTCTCTATCTCTCTCTTGTCTCTCTCTCTTTCTTATTTTCCTTCTTCCCGCCTATTTTTTTCCTAAATTCTGGAAGAGCTCCCCAATTAGATCCCGAGATCTGACATTTGGTATCAGAGTTGGTGGCCTGTCGGAGCATGGAATGGTTGAAGGAACGTGAGCAAAGCAGGCGGAATCGTGGCTGGATGCCATGGAAGCTGAGTTGCGCCAGAACTAGGCACAAGTAAAGGATCACCTGGAAATTCTGGAATTAGGCATCAGGAACACCTCGGAGGAGATTAGCAAGAGTTGATCCGAATACACACCCAATTTGGATCAGGTTGTGAGCGGAATTCGATCGGAATTCATGGGGTATGCAACGAACTTAGATCAGGTCATTAGTGGAATCAGGGAGGAATTCGCGGGGTTAAGCCAGCAAGTGAGTGTTGCTCTAAGCATCTTTGCTAGGTAGCCCTAGGCCAGTCTGCCGACTGATTTTCCCTCGAGGGCCTCATCGACGCATTCTGACTACACTGAGGGTGAGGCAAGGGCCTGATAACCCAGTAAAGGCAGGGGACAAGGGGGAAACAAAGGACGGTATCACGAATTGAGGAGGATTGAACCACTTCAATCCTCAAGGGCCGCGGATGGACATTCCCCTGTTCGAACTCGACCGACCTCGATGGTGGGTGAGATGTTGCGAGAGGGTCTTCTACCAGTACAGAGTGGCAGAGAAGGACAAGGTGAATATGCCCGCAACTTAGTTGGATGATGTAGCCGATGCCTAGTTCCAGAATTGGAGTAGGGGAAGAGAAGAGCTGAGTTGGCCACGGTTCGTGAATGACATATGCAACCGGTTTGGGGAGAAGACGAGGACCAACGTCATAGAAGAATTCAATAAGCTAAAGCAGAAGGGATCGATGGAAGAGTACTTAGTGAAATTTGAGGAACAGAGATTGCTGTTGTCCTTAGCTCACCCCTCTTTGGATGAGGCTTATTTTGTATCTAGCTTCATCAATGGGTTGATGAATAGATCCGTCCCATGGTCAAGATGCTCTATCCTACGTCAGTGGGACAAGCCGCTGAACAAGCTTACTTGCATGAGATGGCCTGGACGCCTTCGCTAAGAGGCATAGGTTGTCTCCTAAAGGGAGCCGGTGTCACGCTACGAATCTAACCTTAGGAAATAGATTTCAATTTCTTGCATTCTGTTATTACTATGATGTTATTTTGGTAATTTCTATTTTTGTTACTGCTGTAATTCTCTAGTTTGTTAGAGGTTGTTAGCCTAGAGAATCCACATGCAAGTAGAATGAGCTGGCAAAGGTGGTTACAACAGCCTGGCAGTAAGGAATTTTCCTTGGCTAGTTGTATAAATCGTCTACTACCCATTTCCTGGGGAATTATTGAAGAATATCATATCGTTTATCCCTTTTCACAGTATCTCTTTCTCTCTCAATTCTCTCTTACTTCTCTTATCTTCTTTATTTCTTCCTCAGTTCATTGCTTAGTTCCTTAGAAAACATCTTCCCGTTCATTCCGAATAGGAAGAAGGAATGTTGTCAGGCTTAGGCCGTGACAAATTGGTATCAGAGTGGTGGTCCTCGGCAACAATAGCTGAAACCATGGCAGAAGATACTTGCACAAAGGCACTGGAGTCGCAACTGCAACAGACTCAGCTATGGCCGATACCCAGAATTGGATTGAATCATTGGAGTTAGGAGCTACTCGAAGTCATGAAGCGATTGTGGTAATGGATTGCAAGGTAGAGAGCTCCATAGAAGGTCTAGAGTGAAGATTAAAGGGTTTTATAGAAAGAGTGAGACAAGACCTGGGAGCCCAGATGCAGCAATTTATGATGATGTTTGCTCTCCAAAATAGGGTAAGTTTATCTCCCGACTTTCCCCCTAGAGAAAGAACAAAGCCAATCCTACAAGGGAATATGAGAGATAGGGGATAGGCCTTAGATATTGAAGCTAACCCAGAAAAGGAATTGGAGGGATTACTGGATAGGGGAAGGGATGGTCCAGTTAATCCCCACCAACCGGGGTTTCCCTTGCCCCAGATGGACATTCCCACATTCGATGGAGTCAATCCCCGCTAGTGGCTGAGAAAATGTGAAAGGATGTTTGATTGGTATAACATTCTCGAGGGGAAGAGAATGTCATTGGCATCAACTTACTTCAATGAAGCAGTGGATGCCTAGTTTCAGGGGTGTTTAAGGCTAAGGACGAATGGCACTTGGGGGGAGCTCTCAGAGAAATTGTGTGAAAGGTTTGGAGAGAGGAGCATGGTGGATATAATAGAAGAGTTTAATAAACTCAAACAAACCAGGAGTGTAGAAGCCTATCAAATGTGTTTTTGAGGAGTTGCGATCACTCATGATCCAGCATAACCCCATCTATCAGAAACTTATTTCATATCTAGCTATCTGAGTGGGCTTAATGATGAGCTTAGGCCTATGGTGAAGGTGCTAAGGCCTCAGACTGTAGAACAAGCCGCAGAAAATGCGCATCTACAAGAGTTGGTGGTGGAGGCTCTATTAAAAAAACAGAGGCAGCAAACGATAGGGATGGTGGCAGGAGCCTCTAACTTAGGGGGAAGGGGATATGGCCGAGAACTAGCAAAGGTGAATAGTGGAGGTAAAAGTGGATCGGGCTCAAGTTCAGTGCCTATTGGGGAGCAACTAAGGGAACATAGGAGGTTAGCTGGCCTTTGTTTCCGTTGTGGGGACAAATACCACATTGGTCCTCAGTGCTAAAGGCAGATCCTGTTGCTAGAAGGAAGCGAAGAGAAGGAACTAAGGGAGGCGGAAGAAGGAGACAATGAGGATGTAGAGGAGGAAGATAATGGGGAAATATCCCTTCATGCCTTGAAGGGGGTTGTCAACAACAAGATTATTAAAGTGGGGGGGGCAAGCCAAGGGGGGCAACTTCATGATTTTGATAGACAGTGGGAGTACCCACATCCTTCTTGATGAAGGCACGACCCGAAGGTTGAAGTGTCCATTCGCAAGGACACTGTTAAGACACTGATAATCGAAGGAACTACAAGCTGGAAATTAATAAAATAAAAAGAAAAGTGGACTTTCGAGAGGTCCACGCTCTCCCTCTATATTCACCAGAAAATTCCTTCCCTTCTACTCTATTTGCTTCTCTATTTAAAGGAATTTATTGCCCTCACATGCCTCCCCCTCTTTGCTCTTCCCATTCTACCCCTTAACTGAATTTGTTGGCTGCACATGCACCACTTTCCTTCTCCCATTTCAATATCTCTATCCTGCCCTTATTTCTTAGGTCTTTTGTAGGGGAATGTTATGGGCTGCCTATCAATACTCCCCCCACGGAACTCACCTTGTCCTCAAGGTGAAGAACATGGAACTGTGGTAGGGTTCACAGGTGGTCCAAGACTAACTTGGGCTTGGAGTATGTGAATCTTGTCTTCAATTCGTTGGGTTGTCTCCATGATTTGCGTTAGATTCGATGGCTGTAACACCCTAACCTCTGCCCTAATTTTTGGCTTCAACCCATTAACAAAGAGGCCCTCCAGTATGGCCTCTGAAGCTTCGTCTTCCGGAGCCGCCAAAGTCTCAAAGAGGAGGCGGTATTCCTGCACTGATTCATCTTGCCTGAGGGCCAAGAGCCTTTCCTCCACTGATCCCTCCTGCGAAGACCGGAATCGTCTACGTAAATGGATCTTCAACTCTTCCCAGCTCCTAACTCTATGTTGCCTTCGTTCCCATTGAAACCAAGCGAGTGCAGGACCATCGAAACAGAGAGTTGTTGTATCCATCTTCTCAACCTCCGTCAACCCATTCACCGAGAAGTATCTCTCGACCCTGAAAACCCACCCATCAGGGTCACCCCCTTCAAAGATCGACATCTCTAGTCACCTACTTCTACCATCTTGCCTCCCGAAAGCTTCGTGCTCTATTCTAACCTCACAGCTATGATCACCCTATGTTGGCGAACCTCCCAAAGCAAAGGATGAGGCCGTCGATACGTCCTCCTCGCCCCGTTTCCCTTTTCGTCCCCTCTCCTACTCTCCCCACTTCTCCGTCAACAGGTTAAATTGCTCCAGCACCGCTGCTAAACTCTTCTCTATTCCTTGCATCCTCTGGAACTCGTTCTTTAGCGAGTTCATTCCCGCTTGCAGACCATCCATCCTCCCTTCCATTTGTTGCTGGTAAGTTTCCAACCTTCGCTCTAGTTCGCCCACCCTCTCCGATATAGACCCTCCCATGGATCACGCTCTGATATCAAATGTTAGGACACTAATAATCGAAAGAACTACAAGCTGGAAATTAACAAAATGAAAAGAAAAGTGGACTTTCGAGAGGTCCACGCTCTCCCTTTATATTCACCAGAAAATTCCTTCCCTTCTACTCTATTTACTTCTCTATTTAAAGGAATCTATTACCCTCACATCCCCCCCCCCCCCCTCTCTTTGCTCTTCCCATTCTACCCCTTAACTGAATTTGTTGGCTGCACATGCACCACTTGCCTTCTTCCATTTCAATAACTCTATTCTGCCCTTATTTCTTAGGTCTTTTGTAGGAGAATGTTATGGGCTGCCTATCAAACACCTCCCTTGACTGTGACAGTGGCCAATGGTCAAAGGGTATTGAGTAAATCGCCCTGCAATGGCTTTTGTTGGGAGATGCAAGGAGAGGAGTTCGAGGCAGATCTGAGGTTATTGCAATTGGGAGGCTATGGCGTGGTTTTGGGGGTGGATTGGATGAAAGGAGTTAGTCTCATCAGTTTTGACTTCAACATAATGGAAGTGTCGTTTGAAAGGGAAGGGAGGAAGCTAACACTAGCCAATGGAAGAGAGACAGGAACCTGCAAATTGATCACCGACAAGAGGTTGAAAAAGGTGCTCAAAAGCAGGTGGGACCATCTGACTCAGCTATTCTCCATTGTGGCGATGGAAGAGGACTTGGACAGTAAGGAGGACCGAGGAGAAATTCACTTCCAAGTTAGCACATGGAAAAGCATGCTTGACCAGGTACATGATTCAATTCTCCTTGCTAAATTGTTGATTGAATTTGAGGATCTATTTATGGACCCAAAAACCCTTCCTCCTACCCGAGAATTCGACCATGCCATTAACCTCAAACCCAACTCAGAACCCATTAATATTCGATGGGTCATAAGGATGGGTCATGGCAGTTTTGTGTGGATTATCGCTAACTTAACGCCATAACCATCAAGGATAAATTCCTTATACCATTAGTGGAGGATCTTTTGGATGAACTCCATCAAGCCAAGTTCTTCTCTAAACTGGACCTACGCTCGGGTTATCATCAAATAAGGATGAGACTTGAGGATACCCATAAAACAGCCTTTAGGACACACCACGACCATTTTGAATTATTGGTGATGCCATTTGGGCTCACCAATGCTCCAGCCATTTTTCAATCCCTTATGAACCGAATATTTGAACCCTACCTAGGGAAGTTTATACTAGTTTTCTTTGACGATATCCTCATTTATAGCCTTTCCTTTGATCAACACTTGAGCCACTTGAGAACCACTTTTAAAGTCCTCAGATCCAATTAGCTCTTTATCAAAAGAACTAAGTGTGCTTTCAGTCAAAGTCAAGTGGAATACTTGGGACATTTGATTTCAAAAGGAGGAGTTAGTACTGACCCTAAGAAAGTGGAAGCCATGGTGACTTGGCCAAGACCAAAAATAGTCAAGGCGTTGAGGGGGTTCCTTGGATTAACTGGTTACTACCGTCAATTTGTTAAGAATTATGGGGTTAGCAAACCATTAATTGAGCTTTTGAAGGAGGGACTTAATTGGGGGCCAGAGGCGGAGACAACTTTTGAAAAGCTGAAGGAAGCGGTGAGTGGGGTACCTATTCTCGGGTTGCCAAATTTCAACAAGCCTTTTGTCTTAGAGACCGATGCTTGTGCAACAGGAGTTGGGGTAGTTTTGATGCAGAAGGGAAGGCCATTGGCCTTCCTCAGCCAGGCCCTAGGTCCTAGACATATAGGGTTTAGCATTTATGAAAAAGAGTTTTTGGCCATGTTAATAGGTGTGGAAAAGTGGAGACATTATTTGGAGGGAGGTAGGTTTGTCATCAAGACAGACCATGAGAGTTTAAAGTTTCATTTGCAGCAGAAACTGCACACCCAACTTCAAAAGAAGGGGATGTCCAAGCTGATGGGATTAGATTATAGTATTCAGTACAAGAAGGGGAAGGAAAATGTGGTTGCGGATGCCCTTTCTAGGTGTCATGAAGAAGGGAGTTTGATCACCATTACTACCTTAGTTCCCGAGTGGTGCCAAGAGATAATAGCCAGTTATGAAGGGGATGAGAAAGTAAAGGCTTTGTTGGAAAGGGCAGCTATCAACAGAGATGAGGGCCGAGACTACTCCCTAGTGGGAGGCTTATTGAGACACCAAGGGAGGCTGGTGGTAGGGAACAATGGTGAACTTAAGAAGAAGATAATACAATCTCTACATGAGTCTGCAATAGGAGGGTATTCAGGGGTGCAGAATACCTACATCAGAGTGAAGCAACTGTTCTTTTGGCCAGGACTCAAAACGGAAGTGAAGAAGTTCGTAGCAGCTTGTGACATTTGCCAGCAATGCAAGAGTGAAACGGTGGCTTATCCAGGCCTTTTGCAACCCTTTCCCATCTCGAACCAAGCATGGGAAAGTTTATCTATGGATTTCATTGAGGGTCTACCAAAATCAGAAGGTAAGGACAACATTCTAGTGGTAGTCGACAAGCTAACCAAGTTTGCGCATTTTATAGGACTCACACACCCCTTTACAACCCAAGATGTGGCTAGAGTTTTTTTGGATCAAGTGGTAAAAATGCGTGGGGTTCCTCAGACCATAATATCAGACCAAGATAAAAATTTTACCAGCCTTTTATGGCGGGAGCTTATGAGAGCATTGAGAACAAGGTTGAACATGTCCACAGCTTATCATCCGCAAATGGACGGCCAGACAGAAAGGGTTAACTAAGGTTTGGAAACGTACTTGAGGTGTATAAGTATCCGCAAACGGACGGCCAGACAGAAAGGGTTAACAAAGGTTTGGAAACGTACTTGAGGTCTATAAGTTTCCTACACCTTAAGAACTAGCACAAGTGGTTATCCTTGATCCAATGGTGGTACAACTCCAATCACCACACATCCCTTAAGATGTTCCCGTTCGAAGCCTTGTTTCGATATAAACTGCCTATTTTACCAGTAGTGGGAAATTATTCAATAGTGGCCAGCGTGGAGGAATATTTGCAGCAAAGAAGGAGGGTTTTACAGTAGCTAAAAAGGGAGTTAGCTTCAACCCAAAACAGGATGAAGCAATTTTCAGACTGCAGAAGGAGTGTGAGGAACTTTGCTATGGGAGAAGAGGTGTATTTGCGGCTCAGGTACCCTCATTTGAAGTCTATATCTCGAGGGCAGGTGTCTAAGCTTAGTCCTAAATATTATGGGCCCTTCCCCATATCTGCTAAGATTGGGCAGGTGACTTATCGACTGCAACTCCTAGAGGACTCCCACATCCACCCAGTGTTCTATGTTTCCCTCTTGAAGAAATCGGTAGGAGCATAAAGGGTGAGTCCCTCCTTACCTATGCTATCCAAAGAGATCGGTGAGACTCTAGAACTGGAGAATTGGAGTCCATAGTGGACATGCGAGTCATTAACAAGCAGGGGGCACCCCTAATCCAGGTGTTAGTCAAGTGGCAAGATAGAACAACTGAGGACAACACTTGGGAATACCTCCCTGATTTGCTCAAGCAGTTCCCCAGATCATCCAATCTCCTCAGCATTCTTGAGGACAAGAAATTTTGAACAAGGAGGGAGATGTCACTCTACGAATCTGACCTTAAGAAATAGATTTCGATTTCTTGCATTCTGTTATTACTATGATGTTATTTCGGTAATTTCAATTTTTGTTACTACTGTAATTTGTCATGTACTGCCTAAATAACTAAGTGTAACTTGGAAACCTAGGAGGGAAACAGAATAATTAAATGTGTACATACCTGTTACAAGCGGCGCTGGCAGACCGGTTTACAAAGTTTGCCCACTTCCTAAGTCTAACTCATCCTACACTGCACAAGAAGTGGTCCGGACCTTTCTAGGCCAAGTGGTGAAAGTGCATGGTATCCCTAGGACTATAATATTTGATAGGGATAAGGTATTTACCAGTCTTCTATGGCAGACTTTATGGAAATCCTTACTGCCTACCACCCCAGATAGAAGGGCAGACAAAAATGGTTAATCAATGCTTGAAGACTTACCTAAGATGCTTGTGTTTTGTGCACCCTAAAGGCACAAATAGCTTTTTGTGGCACAATGGTGGTGTAATTCCAGCCTCCAAAGTGCCATTAAGATGTTCCCTTTTGAAGCCTCTTTGGTTACAAACCACTGTTATTGCTAGCTTTCCCGAGACCCACAAGTGTGGTAGTCATGGATGAACACTTGCAACAGAGACAACAGGTCATACAACAACTTAAAAAGGACCTGGCCATGGCTCAGAATCGTATGAAGCAGCTAGCTGGCAGAGGGAGGAGTGAAAGGGAATTTGGTGTGGGGAGGAAGTGTATTTGAAGTGGAAAGGGCCCCATCTTAAGTCATTGACTACAAGCCCAATCTCCAAGCTCAGCCCCAGGTATTTTGGTCATTTTCCTATTATAGCCAAGGTTAGAAGTGTGGCCTATAAGCTTCAATTACCGAAGGGTACCCAGTCTTTCATGTATCCTTGTTGAAGAAGGCAGTAAGGGGACAACAGATGAGTCCCCACTTACCTCCGGGGGCTTTGGAAGTCAGTGATTCCCTTGAACCAATTGCTATTGTGGATAGGCGGGTGATCTATCAGCAAGGGGCACCAATCATGCAAGTACTGGTGAAGTAGTCCAACATGCATGAGGACAACACCACCAGGGAGTACCTCCCAGACCTACTCAATCAGTTCCCTAGAGCACAACCTACTAACCATTTCTTGAGGACAAGAAGTGTCTCAAGGGGAGGGTATTGTTATGTACTTATGATATTATGTGTACTTACGTAGTTCGTAATCAAAAGTGACAGTAGTAAAAGTGGAAATAGTAAATAAAATAGAATTTAGTTAGTGCACTAGAGGATTGTACTCAGGTAGAGCATGAGGATGTAGTACAAAAGCGGTTATCAGTCTTTGGGCAGGAACCTATGTACGCAGGGGAGGCTATAAATTGAAGCCTACCCCACTTTGAGAAGCATCTGAACTGTTAATGAAATATTTCTAAATTCTCCCTCCAATTTTCTCTCTCTTGTTCTTTCTTTCTCTTTCTACAATTCCATCTTCTCTCCCTCTCTCATTTTCCCTCAGGAATTCTCTCAATTCCTTTGTGATCTCTATCAACTCGGAGAAGATCCGGATTGACAATTGCCAGATCCCTTAGGATCTAACAATGCTCTATTGAAGAGAAATGGGATGTGTGAGACATAAATTGATGGGTTTGATTTAGAAGTTTGAATTTTGTCCCTTGCATCATTGTTTTCTTTTGGGGAAGGGGGATAGCCTCCTTAAATACTTTAAATGCTTGATTTCCTAGTAGGTATTTTAAAATTGTTTGTCAGTACAAGTAGCTCGGTTTACGTTAATTTAGTATGTTGGATGGATCTCCTCAAAGTGGTCCATTGGGGTTTAGCCACTAAATGGTGGCTACAAATTGTACACAGTTGAGTCCAATTTTGACTTTAATTTTTTCTGCATATCTTTTTCCCATGCCTATTGGTTCTCCTTCATTGAAACTGTTGAGGCTGGGGGAGGGGAGCTACTTAATGCAAGAAATTTTTATTTATGCCATCTTTTGGTCTTCGTGGGAGGAGAGGAAGCTAAAGGAGCTATTTGGATGCTAAAGCCTGCCATAACTTTTAGTGTCTTTTATTATTCTTGATGCTGGTAGGGAGTTGGATTGGTAGGGTTAGCCAAGCACTGGATAGATGGCCCTGGATAATGAAGAAGAAATAACCTGGGATCCCACTAGCAGTCACTAATCCTGGATGACAACACTCTTTAGGAGGAAACTGTCACTCCAAGCAAGAACACTTGCTACTGCTAAGCATATTTAATTTAGAAACTGCTAAGTATATTTAATTTAGCAACCAAATTAATCAGTCATTTCTTCCCACAATAGGTAACAACTTACAATACGACCCTTGGACTTCCTTACAATAAAAACTACACAACCCTCAAAACTCAAAGATAAAACTACAAATCTCAAAAACTAAAGCAGATAAAAGCTAGACAGCTAACAAGGACGAAATTTCGAGTCTCAAAATAGTCGAAGTCTTGAAGCAAATTCCAACACAAATCCAGCTAGAAGATTCTAGGAGAAAGCAAGAACTAAGACTTCATGAAATAATAAACTAGGATTAACAAGATACTTGGAAAATATTTATTTGCTAGTCAATATTCTCCTGCATCAATTCTCTTTTCGTTTGCCCCTCTCTTTATCTGCTTTCCGTGTTTCCTGAGCTACTAAATATTTCATGGGAATGTGGTTTGTAAACAGAGAAAAGTGGGAAAAAAATGTTCTAGTATCTGAAGTCTGGATGAAAAGACATTCTTTTATTGGTATCAGGCAAAAGATTAAATCATATAACTCGTCTTTTGTGTTTGTTTGCTACCAGTTACTGCATCAAGGTTGTGACTTCAGGAAAAGAGGAATCTTTTTTGGGCTCTTATTTACCTGTTGAATGCCATGAGATGTCAAACAAAAGTAAAGGCAAGACACAACATTTTAAAATTGGCATAAAATTCAAAACAGATTAGGAATCCTGTTCGAATTAGGAGTTCTATTTTTGCTCTAGGTTTTCATATATAAATATGTGGGCATAATTTTTGTAATGATAACCTTCTCAAATAGTGAAAAATACCTAATGCAGTTGTGGACGTAGACTTTTTGCCAAACCATATAAATTTTGTCATGCATGTGCGCGACTGTGTTCTAGTTTTTTTTATCTCTAGATTCGTTCTCTAACACCACCCACCCCCCCCCCCCCCCCCCAACCCAGGCAAAAGGAAAAAAAAAGTTTCCATGCTTTTACTATGCTATAACAGAAACTTTTTATTCCCAGCTTGTGCCATGGGAGTCTAAGAACTGGGCCAATATCTTGCATGAACTAGAATATGTAGTTTATTTTTATTTTAACAGCAATACAACACTGTAACAAACAAAAAGAAAGAGAGAAAAAACAAAAAAACAGCATTGCACACTGCACCTTATTTGAATGGATACTCTTAGTGTGTGGGGTCTGTATACTCTACTTAGTCCGAGTCTAAGCTATATCAGTTCACTGTGAAATATTGAGGACCATGCTATTCTGGTGCAATACTAAAACAGGTTTTTTTTTTTTTTTTGGGAAATATTGCTTGGAATATTTTTTTTATTACACTACTTGGGACCAAGTGGGAGTGCAACTGAGGCTCACAGGACTCGAACTTGAGATTCGGGCTTGTCAGTGCTACCAGCACCCTCTAGGCTACAGCTCAGGTGGTTATCGTTTGGAATATTATGAACATAACCTCAAACTTATTAGATTTAATGTCAAGTCAATGGCTAGATGATGGTATATATGAAAAACTAGTTGTGCATCCCACACTGGTACAAAGATATTACAATTTTCTGATGTATAAAATAATAAAATATGGACCACCTTTATTTGATTTTCCTGAGTAGATGCTGTTTACAGTATCATTGAGGTTTAATATATAAAATTCATCGAATGTATTATCATACTATATTTCAACTTTTTGAAATTGGAAATCAACTTTGAAATTTAACAAATGAATTTCTTTCAAAGTGGCTTCTAAAGCATCCCAATTCCCATAGCTTTTTTCTAGTGGTTTGTCACACGCAAATCTGACAGAACTCATCAGGTGTGGTTTTCTATTTCATCCAGCGTTCTATTAATGATGGTAATATTATCTTTAGATGGAAGGGAGGGGAGTCCATCCATTAGTAACAGATTGCCATGGGCATTCCTTGGTAAACTTTAGGAACATACCATTATGCTTTTTTCACTAAAGATAATTAGAATTATCAAGGGATCAAGGGGGGCCATATATTGATTGTCCTCTCAGTCTACAATGTCAAATAAACATCAGGATCTCATTGTTTTTGAAAATCATCTCTCTTTTTCTTATAAAAAGTTAGGTGAACCTGCTTATACCAATGATAAAGTTATACCAATGATAAAGTTTTGAATGTCACTGTGGATTTGCAAGGTTAACACAGGCACATGAATATCATGTTAGCTCTAATACGGATTACATGCAAGAAAGCAGGGAAAAAATTTAATGAACATTAAATTTGGTCAATGTAAAGCTTAAACCTGACAAGAAACTCTCAGAATAGAACCTTACCTGAACTTGTCTTCTTTTCTTAAGGATTGATGAAGAACTAACAAGTTTGGCTGATGCTCTTTCTACACCAGTATTTTGGTTTATCATATATTTCAGTCTTGGACATCCTTCCCTTCAAGGGAAGGAAGAAAATACAAATATACCAAAAGAAATCAAATCCAAACCAAATAAAGTAAATTTGGTCCAGAAAATCCTGATCCATTTTAATGGGGTGCAAGAGTGTTCAGACACTATGAAAGTTGAATTTGAACATTCTCTGAATCTCCGAGGCGTTAAAATTCCTAGTGAACTGCTGTTTGAACAGTTTGCATAAGTACTTAAGAGTCTTGAATGTTGCTGTTCAAACACTTTTGTTGAGATTAAAAATATAATATAAATGATAAAAATTAGCCCTCTATCTAACAACTTAAGCTTTTAGATAAGATGGTGGTTAACAATTCAAGATGGTATTAGAGTAGGCAAAGGCCCTGAGTTTAAACCTCACTACTAACTTAATAATTAAATAATTGCACGTGTTTGGACCAATTATGTAGTGAAACCTAGTCACACAAAATAATAATATAAAAGATAAAGTTAGTCCTCTATCTAATAGCTTAAATTTTTAGATAAGATGGTGGTTAACAATTTGCCTAATTTGTTCGGGCTATTCTAGTGTTTCAGCTAGGGGTATGCCCTAGCTTGCTTTGTGTAAATTTCTAAAAAAAAAATAAAATTCAATAGCTATGAATGATTTCAGATACCCTACAGCATGTTTGAGTTAAATTTCCAGTTTTTAGTTTTATCAGCCATAAATTTCCATAGTTTGTACCATGGGAACTGAACCAATCCTATGGCTCAAAATAATGAAAAGTACTACTCATTTAAGTTTTAGCTACAAATTACTAATATCTAAATAGTAACACCCTCAATAGACAATTGGAAAAATACACACTTTAAACCTTATATGGTTGGACAAGTGTTGATCTTTCTTGGCCTTGCCTGTAGTGATGAGGTTGCTCTCCTTGTATTCACTTATACACAAGAGACTGCCCTGAAACAAATGCTAAATATGCACATTATATCTCATTTAGCTTGTATCCTCCAAGAATGTAACCAGCACAGACTCTGCCCTAACCTGGAACCCTTGAAGCCTTTAGTTGTTTGAACTCTGTTACTCCATTACCTTGATTAAAATATTTGAATATTAATTTACTTTGTAATAACTCATTAAAACTGGAATTTTGGGGTATATAGTCAAAAAGGGGATCCATTTCCACTGCCAGTCACTAAGGTCATTTTTTCCAAAACAAAAAGAAGGTAGGCCGAAATTGAGAGATCTTAAGCCTTTTGATTATCTGATCTGGGTATCATAGTAGGAGTATCACTAAAACAACAACAACAACAACATATCCAGCCTTTATCCCACTAAGTGGGGTCGGCTACATGAATTCTAGACTTTCATGTATTTCTGTCTTTTGTCATATCCTCATTTAGATCCATATATTTCATATCAAATTTTAATGTCTCTCCCAAAGTCTTCTTGGGTCTACCTCTACCTCTTTTTGTGACTAATTGTTCCATTTCATCAACTCTCCTCGCAGGAGCGTCTCTTAGTCTCCTTCTCACATGACTAAACCATCTTAGTCTAGTCTCTCTCATTTTCTCCTCGATTGGCACTACTCCTACCTTATTACAAATAACTTCATTTCTAATTTTATCCTTTCTTGTATGTCCGCACATCCATCTTAACATCCTCATCTCCGCTACACTCGTCTTTTGCTCATGCTGGTATTTGACTGCCCAACATTCTGAGCCATACAGCAAGACTGGTTTTATAGCTGTCCTATAAAATTTTTCTTTCAATTTTAATGAGATTTTACCATCACATAACACCCCCGATGCATTTCTCCATTTTAGCCAACCTGCCTTAATTCTATGTGCGACATCCTCGTGGATTTCTCCATCTTTTTGAATCACTGATCCCAAATATCGAAAATGGTCTTTTCTTTGTAAGATTTGGTCTTCTAATTTTATTATAACATCATCCACTCTTGCATTTTTACTAAATTTGCATTCCATATATTCTGTTTTCTTTCTACTTAATTTAAATCCCTTAGATTCTAAATTGTTTCTCCACAACTCAAGCTTAGTGTCCACTCCTTCTTTTGTTTCATCCACCAACACTATGTCGTCTGCAAATAGCATACACCATGGCACATCTGTCTGAATATCTTTAGTGAGTTCATCCATTACTAGGGCAAATAAGTATGGACTTAGTGCAGAACCTTGATGCAGTCCTATTGTAGTTGTAAATGGTTCAGTATCCCCTCCGCATGTTCTGACCCTTGTCTCTACACCATGATACATGTCCTTAAGGGCTTGTATATAGGCTATTTTGACTCTTTTCTTCTCTAAAACCCTCCATAATACTTTTCTAGGGACCCTATCATAGGCCTTTTCTGGATCTATAAACACCATATGTAGGTCCTTCTGATGATCTCGATACCTTTCCATTAGACGCCTCAGTAAATATATAGCTTCCATTGTTGACCTACCAGGCATGAAACCAAACTGATTTTCTGACACCTTTGTTTCCTTTCTGAGCCTCTGCTCTATTACTCTCTCCCAGAGTTTCATGGTATGACTCATTAACTTAATTCCTCTATAATTTTCACAGTTTTGAACATCTCCTTTGTTCTTGTATATAGGAACCAAAGTACTCTTCCTCCACTTATCTGGCATCTTTTTTGATTTAAGGATGGCGTTAAATAGTTGCGTTAGCCAGGAGATGCCCTCTTCTCCCATGCATTTCCATGCTTCTATTGGTATATTATCTGGTCCCACTGCCTTATGATTTTTCATCTTTTTTAATGTTTGCCTTATTTCATTTGAACTTATGCGTCGATAGAATGTGTAGCTCACATTCCCTTCGGAGTTACTAAGATGTCCCAACCTAACTCTTGTGTCACCACCATCATTGAATAATTTTGTGAAATACTCCTTCCATCTCTCCTTAATCGCTCCCTCATTTACTAAAACATTTTGATTGTCATCTTTTATGCATTTCACTTGATTTAAATCCCGTGTTTTTCTTTCTCTTGCTTTAGCTAATTTATATATACCCCTTTCTCCATCTTTTGTATCAAGTCGTTTATATAGATTCTTATATGCTTTTGACCTTGCTTCACTAACAGCTCTTTTTGCTGCCTTTTTTGCTTCTTTATAATTTTTTTGATTTTCTTCATTGTTGCATTGATATACCGCCTTATAGCAAGTTTTCTTATTTTTAATTTTCAGTTGTACCTCTTCATTCCACCACCAAGACTCCTTAAGGTTAGGGGCTCTACCATTTGTCTCTCCAAGGACTACATTTGTCGTGCTTCTCAGAGCATTAGCCATTTCTTTCCACATTTGGTTTGTCTGTCTTTCTCCATTCCATTCCCTTCTACCCCTTAATTTTTCTTTGAAGATTAGTTGTTTCTCCCCTTTTAAATTCCACCACCTGATTCTTGGATTTTGTTTTATGTGATTTTTTCTCTTCCAATTTCTTACTTGGACGTCAAGTACTAGAAGTCTATGTTGAGTAGTCAAACACTCTCCCAGTATCACCTTACAATTCCTACAACATAACCGAGCCTCTTGTCTCATGAGGAAGTAATCTATTTGGGTTCTTGAGGTGATATTTTTATAAGTGATTAAGTGTTCGTCCCGTTTTTTGAACCTAGTATTGGTTATAATGAGCCCATATGCCATAGCAAAATCTAGGATAGATTTACCCTCATTATTAATTTCCCCGAATCCATACCCTCCGTGTACCTCTCTATATCCGTTTCCGTCTCTACCCACGTGCCCATTTAAGTCACCTCCTATAATCACTTTCTCTCCTCTTGGTATCATTTGTATGAGTCCCTCTATGTCCTCCCAGAATTTTGCTTTTATCTCATCACCTAACCCCGCTTGTGGTGCATATGTACTAGGAGTATCACTGAAGACTAGAGATTTTCAAGCCAATAACATTATTCACAATTTGGATTGCATCTAAAATTTGCTATCCTTCATGATGGTAATCTTCTTGCCAAAACTTCAGTCACTACCCTGTAAACGAAGAAGCTCTTGTAGTTGACAGTTTGAATCTAGTTGGACTCTAGTTTGGTCTGAGTCAGAAGAAAGAGACATCATTTCCCTTATCCATTGCAAGCAGTCTAGATGGTACTCTTGTATGAGTTGATGCATGACAAATGTGATATACATGTAACACCTCACTCTCCCAGGTGTGTTACTAAACCAAAAACTGGGGGAATTTTTTTTTGAAATACAATAATTAATTCAACTTTCATTGTTAAATTAATTTAGTGATCATAGAGAGTGTTACCCTTAATCCATTTGAAAATGCAACCATTTATTCTAAATTCATGATTAAAGGTGATAATCAGAGTTTCAACGCATCTAAACATGTTTAGATTGAACCTCAGTGATATTATCATTTTATACTCTTTTCGAGTTATCTTTACCCCACTTCTAGGTTTAAGGGAGTCCTAGAGTTTTTCTTTAATATGATTGCTATTCAATCTCTTATCGAAATTAAATATTTAAAATACCCATGTCGTTATCAAAATTCATGAAAATTTTACAACTACTATGAAACTCATAAGATGACGACGTGTAAAAATATTAACTTCAAATAATATCATTTGACCCTTTAAAAATTACATAAAAATTGGCTGTTCACAGTTTTGTTCCTGCTATGACACACTTCTGTATTTCAGGTGTTTGATTGACCAAATGTCCACCTTTTCATGAGATCCATACACTGTTAGAAAGCTCAGTTGATGAGCTATAACATACCCAAAATTCATTTGATTCTATTTATGTTTGAACGTCCTGAATTTGACTCTAAGTTAGCTGGTCTGACTGAGCTACTGCACTGTGCAGTCTTTACCAAATCGGGCATATTTTATTTTTCATAAAGATCGAACGGACATGAAACCAAGTTCAATAGAAATTATACTTCCTTGAATGTCATTTAGAATTTTCTTGTAATTTAATACATTGTCTACCACTCCCAGGAAGTCGACAAAACAGACTGATTCATACTAGTGTTCTGTTTTAAACCATTGAGACAGGTTTCATGGAAAAATTCATAAATAAATGTATAAAAATCATTTTTCAATGATTATTGTTCCAAAAATTTGGCAAAACATCATAGTTTTTGGGGAGAATATAGTTAAACACATAACCATACACCAGGAATTCCATTTTAGAGCCAAAACAGTAAGTATTGGTACACAGCCATATGCTGATTTCTTATTTCAAAATTTTGTTTTGAGACAGTTGTCTTGAAAACCAATATCCAAAGAGTCTACATATCTATAGATGGGTTTGTTTTCAAACAAAATAGCACGTCTCTTACATAAAAATCCATCTTCAAAGATAATAATCCAAAATATGCTATCCATAGGAACATTTAGATTTCGCACATAACATGTATTTATGTCAAACATGCTTATTGCTTAAGGGAGAATGATTTCCTTGAAACATCAATCTTTCCCTTGCCCTTTGAAGATCCCACACCCACATCTACATATATATAAATTTTGTAGGAAGAAAATACATTCAGGGGTGAGCTATACATTTGTCAAGCATTGCACAAGCATTTTGACATATACTACATGTTCAACAAACTTCGAATATATCAAGCCATATACATATAACATGTTTTTTCCAAGAATACCAAATAAGCATATGCATAGCCATTTTCAACATTATCCACAAGGTATACAAAATAGCATTCATTAAATCAAATCATCATGTCAAGTAATGCAAGAAAAATTTGCCCATACCCCATACATTGCTTGACTTGAAGAAGACTTAGAAGTTACATAGCTTCATTCTTCTTATTTAGCCAGAGCTGCCTTCTCTGTAACTAAGCCGCTTCTTTCTTCTCTATTCTTCCCACTTTGATCTATCTCCCTCTCTTTAGTCACTAAGGATGGAAGACCACCCCCTTCTCCCCCTTTTTGTAGAAACCCCTAGTCTGTCTCTTGAAAAACTCACTCACAATTGAAGTAAAATTTCAATTTTTTCTTCCAAAGAACTGTTCCCTTTTAATGTTATAACAACCCTCTACTTTTAATTTAGCCTCATTTTACATAGAAATAGCATAAAGAAGAAAAATTATAACCCTTTTTGAGAAAAGAATTGGGAAAGGGATTGCTGCCTCCTCCTGCGTGATCAGCAGGCTGCTGCTCATTCAGATGAGCAGCTGGAAAAGGGCAGCAAGCTGCTCACATGCATGAGTGGCTTGAAAGGGGACTTTAAGGTTCCTTTTCTCTTTTACTTTTTTTTTCTCTCTCTATTTATAGATGCACGCACATATGTCTTTTGTTTTGTTTCCCTTCTTTCTTCTCTCTCTCTTTTATATACATATATATATATTTCATATGTATATCTAGCTATCTTTTTAATCAATTTACTTGGTCAACCATATCACTCCCTGATATAGATCTATGCATTTATATATCTATATATTCAACCACCACATTGGTTAAATACTCTACCATACCAAATACCAATTTAATTTCTTACTTACTAAATTAAATAAATCTTCAAGTTTCACTATTTTGTAATGTGTGTTACTATTTGATTATTAATCAAATTTATCTCAAGCCCAATTTTTTTACAATGCGTAGGAATTATTTTTAAAATTTATTCACCACAAGAATTATTTTTCCAAACCACTCAAATATCAAAATTTTGAATAATCATATTGATTTTTGAAAATTTTGAAATAATAGTCAATTAAGCACATTTTTTTTTATTTTTTATCAAAAATTAATTCTCCAAAAATTCCATAAAATTTGATAATTACACTGGCTTCCAAATTTTCAAATAAATTGTAAGGTTATTCATTTAATGATTTTTCTTCTAAAAATTGATAGTCCAAAATCCTAAAGAATTTTAGCAATCTCACTTGTACTAAAGCTTCCAATTTATTTGTCAATCAGGCTTATTTCAGTGATTTTTACTCATAAATTAACATTCTAAAATTCTATAAATTTGTGTGAGTGTTACATTTGCACTTTCTTCAAAAGAATTTCATTCTCAAAATTTAATTTTGATTAATTATTGAGACATCTATTTAACAAGTTTTTCTCGAAACTAACAACCCAAAATCTTGTAAAATTTTGGGGTGCTACACTCACACCCCCTCAAGAGAATTTCATCCTCAAAATTCATTTATTTTAATCGTCAAGATACTATTTAATAATCAACACTCCAAAAATCTTATAAAATTTTGGGGTGTTACAATTCATGTATTTCCCATCCTGCTCCAAACATATTTCTTTTGTTATCCTTTTTTTTTCTTTTTTCATTTTTTGTAGATGGGGTAGGGCATGAGGTGGATGGATTGCTCATCTTGTTAATTGGACACCACTGTATTTTGGCTTGAGCAATTAAAGTTTTAATATCCTTAATTCATTGGATCTTTAGAAAAACTTGGATAAATAGCAATTCATTGGTAGTTATAACTTAATGGTTCTTACTGTTGATAACTGCATGGTCTCTGTGTCACTGCAATGCCCTATTCTTCCTAAACCATCAGAAGTGATACTATATTTTTTTACTTGTGAACTCTATTGGTCCTTTTTTGGATCTTTTATGCATCTAGGTTCAAGGTTTTGTCATTGCAACTATAACATTGTTCTTGTTTCCTTAGGTCTCTTCAAAAGTTGTTTTCTCTTCCTTCCAGGGAGAACTTTACAACCACGTGCTGTTGCTGTAAAGCTTTTGATCAGCGATGGAGTCTGGCTTGGTTAGAACTCAAGATGGTATTGCATCAATTGAACACTTCTTTTTGTCCTTTGGTTGCACTTGCTTGTAAAGTTCCATTTTCTGTAATCTTGAAATTGTAACTGTAGAAAAGTTGGTAAATAGAAACGGAAACAGCTTGGAGAGCAAAGAATAAAAAACTAACAAACTATAAGAATGGTTAACTACCAAAGTGGGATAATGGCATTTTGTCAGGATGAAAATGGCATGCTTAAAAAGTACTATTTGATTGATGATTATGTCCAATAGAGGACTCCTGGATGTTCCTGCAAAACACTCACTGCCTCTTGAATTGCCCTTTTGGATTTACTGTGGTACAATGCCATGGCTACCTAAGGGTTTAATCTCTCTCTTGCTAGAACTGTCATCTTAAGTTGATGTGATACAAAGATTGGACTTATGTGGTCATATAATAACTAAAAATTCTTAGGGTAGAACTTGCCTCATTTTGGTATTGTGTACCTCCATGAGTGAATCAACTTTGTGAAATCTTTTCAATTAAAGAATAGAGATTAAGTGAGATGGTTTATGTTCCAAGTACACATAATACTGATATATCTCATGAAAATGTCAAGCACTTAAATCCTCTGCAGTACAATAAAAAAATTTTGGAGTGCTGGAAGTTATTTTCAGTTATGTTCCTTTGTTGCTCCACTTTCACAAAAATAATCGATATGCAATAAATGTTAAATTTCAATCATGGAACCAGAGTTTCAAAGATACATGTCAGGCCAAATTTTTAGCGGCTAGAAGTCTTCAATTGAAGGGCCATTCATGTGATGGTGGGGGAAACAGTATTTAGACTGCTGAGCGTGGAATTTCCACTTTTGGATTTGAATCTACAGATAAGGAGGAGAGCAGCACAGGAATTGAAGAATCTGAATCTGCCAAAAATGAGGTGACTCAGAAGGATTACCCTAAACAAAGTCTGGGTTCTCTGGAAGACATGTCACGAGCTAACACTGGGGATCTCAAAGGAGGGAAAAATGTCTCACAGGGTGCAGTTCAGGCAAATGAGGATGCTTCTGGGGATGTAAACATGGAGGCTTCCATATCTTTTGATGATGCGGTAAGGGCTGGAGGACTTGGAGCTAGAGACGACATAGGTAGTTTTCTTCCAGTTGCAAGCTACTCTACTGACTTTGAGGCTTCTCTTCTTGATGCCCGAGACTATGAGGAGACACATGAAAAGAAATGCAGACCAGGTCTTGGATGGACAGAAGCCACTAGTAAGACATTTTGTTGTTAATATTGGGAATGGGGTTGTCGTGGCTCACTCCTCTAGTATCCCTGCTTTTTCGGCCCCTGGTTGATGTTGACAATGTAGTTCACATAACCTTAGTAGGAAGAACTGCCTCCTCTTAGTAGCTAATTGATATCGTAGTTGAACATATGACGAGAATTTTCTTAATGGTATAATTCCTGAAGAACTGTTTTTTTTTTTTTTTTACTGTTGTTATTTGGAGGAGGCATTGTAATACTAAAACTTGTTTGAGGCTTTAATGGCGTGGTCCTTTTTACAGTTTCTTATTGTCCTGAGGAAACTGAAATGCATCAAAATCTCAACAAAAAATGTCAAAAAACACTCCTATGCTTCTATTATAAGGAAACATATGAAAGTACAAACATTATATATTCAATAGATAGCTTTTCTTTTCCTGAGGAAAAAGGATTATTTACAGTTTATTTTCAAGCACTGTGCCTTTTGTTTACGTGCATTAAGTGCTCTTTATGGTTTTTGAAGCGTGCCATGCTGCCATTCAAGAAAATGCTATTCCTTTTTGAAAGATTTGCTGTCCAGGAGCTAGGATTGCTAATGGGTCATAGGTGGATTTCCTTTGAATGAAAGCACTCCATTGAGGGCCAAAGTGAGTTTGCCAAGCCTCCTGGGAGCTATAGTAGGGAAGATATTGCTTCACTCCAAGAGCAGCCGTTCTGCAAAATTCTAGGATTCTTTGGTTCTGGGTTAACATGTGAGCTAAGCTATCTGTTCCTGTTGAGGAGGGCATTGCAGAGGATAGAAAAGCCACTAGGTAGAAGACGTCTTCCTCTGGGGTAACCATAGATGTTCTGTCGTTCCACCTGGAATATCAAAACTAGTCGAGTCAGCTTTGAGAGCATATTAAAACATACTGAGTTATTGAAAGAGATTTGATAGTTAATGTATGGTACTTGGTTTTGTTGACTGGATAGATAAGTATAGGACCATTGATGGAGTCTGTTAGAACATTTCCAAAAACTACTTCAGCAAAGTCTTGAATTCTGCTTTTAGGAACGAGAAGGTTCAACCATGGGTGAGGGACTTCCCACAATCCCTTTTCCCGGAGTTTCAACTCTGAAATGTGCACTCTATCCAGGAAGTCGATATAGGAGACATCTGAAAGGAAGAGTGTGGACCGAATGTAACTCAACTTGGACAAAAGTACATCCACTTTCTGCATTAGTAAATAAGATTCATGGTGATGACATTGTCATGAAAGTATACTGGTGGATTGCATAAAGATTGTATGGAGTTAAAAGTTCACCTGCTTCACCGTGTCAGTGTCATCCAGGTTGAAATATTTGGCTATTTCCAGGCAGAACAGAGTTTTCCCGTCGGATTTGAACTTGCTTGCTTGAAGAGGGCTGTTGGGATTGAAGGAAGATCTCCAGTTATTCAGGATACCTGTTCTGTTGATTATGACAAATCCTTCCACATAATCAAAAGCATCTTCGGATGATATTAGATACTCTTGGTCTTTTGTGAAGATGGAAAAATCTGAATACAGCATTCTAATCCATTTTACCTGTCAAAAAAGTGGTAGGTTAGTCATAGGAACTATACTAGTATTGCTTGTGAGATAAGATAACTGAGAACCCATTATATGTTACTGATGAGAAGTTATGATGTTTTACCATTCTGGGTGCTGGTTCTAGAGAAATTCTGGCCCGGGTGATGATTCCGAACTGTCCCAGTCCTCCAAGAACAGCATAAAAGAGGTCAGCATTCTGTGTATCTGAACAGCTTACCACCTCTCCCTTCCCTGCAAGTGCACTTAGTTAAACGCTATAAAACTCTCTTGATTACACTATATAGTAGTTTTGAAAATAACTAGGTGTTGGTGTTGACCTGTGTAGTCATCAATTTGCTTGCATTTATTGTGGTCTTTTTTTTCTGGAGAGATGGTCTCCCTTGAACTATTGCCTATTGCAGGCAGTTTCTTAAGTCAAGTGTGTTTAACTTTTTTGTTATACCCACATAGGCATGAGTTAGTTATTTTCTGGTAACTTTTAGTAATTATCATTGCGATTTGATTGTAATTTTTTTATGATCGTGTGTTATCTCTGCTGATGTGGAACTTTTTTTAATATTAGGGAAACTGTATTTTTCCTATTTAGCGTGGCCGAAGTGTTTAAGAGAGATTCACACAAAGATATAGGTATTAACCTGTGACAACCTCCAGCTGATAGACATTATTTATCTGGGGCCCATGTCGAAATGTCTGTCCGCTGATTCCAGCATTTGACAAGGTTCCCCCCACAGTGAGATGAAGGTAGTCTGTCCAAGACTTTGGTGCAAGCCCATGTTTAAGACTCTCATGCAGGATATTAATCCATAGTTCTCCAGCAGAAACATCCACGTAGGGCTGCTCCCCATTGTAGAAATGCATTTCTGCTCCCTGAAGTGATTCCATGTTGATGACAATCCCTCGACAGGCTTGTGCTTGACCTTGTAGGGAATGGCCATGGCCTTTGGCAGCCACTGTGAGCTCCGACTCAGTGCCCATCTCGAAAATATGCTTGATGGTGGAGGAAATATCAGAAACGGATTTGGGATGCAGAACTGCTGATGGTAGGTGATGGTGCATGTTGCCAAAGTCCTTGGCTGCAGCCTCTGTGTTCCCGGAGCTTAAATATCCATCAAGCCTTAATGCTCTCAGTGATAAAGGGATATTTGAGTCTGTTGAGGAGACAAAAGGTTGGTTGGAACAAAGGTTGTTTCCATTAATAATGCAGCTGAAGAACATGGCTATGAGAAACCTGAGGAACACTATTAGGTTGTCTTTCCCCAGCTTGCTATAGGTTGGCGGTAACATTCTTCTAGATAGTTTATTGAGAGAAAGAGAGAGAGAGAGAGAGAGAGAGCTATTGAAGCAAAGAGAGAGGAGAGGTTTGGAAGAACTCAAGATGAGCAAAGGATGTGGGGAGAATTTAAAGGATGGCTGTGAGGACACGCATAGCGAGGGAAACTTGCATGAAGACTGTTTATCCTCCATGATTATTCTTTTCCTTTTCCTTTTTCTTTTTTGTATTTTTTGTGGTGGGGAGGGAATTTCTGGATGTGTTCCCAACACAATACAATCTCACACAAAACCAAGAAAAGAGATTCCACTCATTCTTGGTACTTTTCTGTCACAGTATCGAGTTTTTTCATCTTTAACTAGTCAATTATCTGTTAGTTTTAGCATATATAAATGACAATTTCTTTGTATTTATGACATGGGGTTTTCACTCCTGAGATGCCTTTTCCACAGCCTGGCCTTGCCCATGCGTATATAGTTGATTGGTTTGACGGGGGAAGGCCCCTACTGGTTTAAATCTTGGAATAACTTCTTTCTATATATTGTTTTGCTACCCTTTTGTTCTTGCTATTTTAAGCAAAGGTACTTTTAAATTTGACGGTGCCAAAATTTTCTCCAGAATTGACTACTACAATGCTCCTTTTTAGCTCTTGCAGCTTGAAATATTGTAAGTATGCATCAGTGTCAGATTCATTGAACGGGCGGCCCCTACTGTGTGTAATGCTGTTAGAGCTAAGTGGTGCCAAAATGAAGCATCGTGCCATGCTTCACAGGTCACTCTCAGTTTAGGGTTTGTTCTCTTGGTTTGTCTTTCACTGAGGAGCTTGCTTTAGATTCATTCTTGAGGTCGACTCCACAGACCATATTTATGCACATTTTGCTATGGTTTTCCTGTTTTTGTTTTTTGTATTTTCAAATTCAAATTTTTCAAAACACTGAACCCAACTCAATTTGTGATTTAAATGTCACAGGTTATATAGTTTTGAGTCGTGAAAATAGTCTCTATAAAGGTGCACGGGGAAAATTACATATAAAAACAATCCCCTCTCAATTGTTGCAAACTAGAGAGTCTCGAGATGCTATTTTTCGAAATAGTTTGAAAATAATTCTTAAGATCATAAACAGACAGTTGGAATTAATGGATTGGATTTTGCTCTGTTTTCTTTAATTCTTCTGATTTTATTTGGAAAGTCAAGTATGAACTATACCTGTTTATAAAATCAGCCAGACGTAGGGTTCTGGTTGTGGCTTCAAAGATTGTTGTGTGGTTCCAAACTCTGATAAATTAAAAGGAATTTGTTTTATAACTGACAATTTTACAAGACAATTAAGGTGAATTTTTTTTTATAAAAATATTATTTTTACAACTCGAGTTCATGATCTTATAATCACATAAAAATAATCTTGCTGTAATTATCAAAACTTACCTCGGATTATTACTATAGAAAAATGGAAATTGTTCTTTTTCAAAGTTCTGGAATAAAAAATCTCAAAAGGCAGGTGACAGATAAAATATAAAAACCCAAAAAGCATAAGAGAAGAGGCTTGACTATTCCCTGCATCCTCTGCCACTTACAGAAACTACTTTTAGTGTTGGATATGTAGGGGCCTGGGGGCTTGGCCCTGTGTGAGAAAGGGCCTCTCTCTCTCTGTCTGGAGGAGGAGGAGGAGGATAAGTGGACATGGCAATGACAGTTTGAATGGAGGAAACACTTCTAAAGTTAACCTATCAACTAGATATTGCCTTTGGAGGCTTAGATCCCAGAGTGGGGCAATCCCCAAAAGATGCCCTTCAGAATATACAATCCAGTTCTCCATTGATGACGCTCCCCTACCTATGCTGAAATCATTCTGTTCTTTTCTTTAAAAAGCCTTCTGATTTCAGCAGCTATACATGCTGAACAATCTTGTGTCCAAATTAACTGTATTCTTCTTGCTAATTTAACGTTTCTTTGTTCATCTCTCCTTGCCAGTGACTTAACTAGTTCAACTTCATTATCTGGCCCGGCAAGGGCTCTATTTTATTTTCTTTTTTGTTTTATTTGTTGTTCGTTGTGTTGGTTATCACAAATGGTGTTAAAGGGATTACGCAATCTACAAGAAGGGTTAGGCACATGTCATTAGAAGCTTATTTTGTGGGTAAAATGGTGAGAAAAATAAATTATATAGAATTTTACTCGATCCCTTGCATAATGCAATCCATTGAAGGGTATTGGGAAGGAAGATTTCCTGGTTTGCATGGAAAAATATGACTTTGTTTCAAGTGGGGAGTGATGGTTTTTAATAGCTTAAGGTTAATATTGTGGAGATTATCAAAATAAAAGAATTAAAGATGCAAAGTCTCAAACTTGACAAGGGAATAAAAATTGAAAATATATAAAGTGTCCATAAAGTTAACAAATTAATGAAAATGAAAAGTGAAGATCCTAATTAGGGTTGGTAAAATGACTTTAATTTGTAGGAATTTAGTCTTGCTCGTTTCAGTTGGGGTGGGATTGGTGGTCATTGATTTGGGTTAGGTTTGTGTTCGGGTTTAAGTATTTATTGAAAAAACTATTGGAGAGACTTTTAAGTATTAACAAGATTTACTATGAGAAATAATTTTAGATAAGTTATTAAAAATACAATTATATAAATATATTTCTAACAATTTTTTTTTAAATTTAGTTACATGGGCTTAAGGTTGGGCATCTTGCCTCTACTATAAGCCTTATTAAGGTGGGGATTGGATTGAAAATCTTGTCCCGTCAATAAGAGTAAGGCTTAGATTGCACGGAAATAGAAATAAGAAATGAATATGATACAAAACGAAAATAAAAAAAAGTAACATTTTTCAAAAAAAATAAGAAATGGAAACGTAAAAAAAATGCATAAAAAATATGGGATCCTTTTGTAAATATTTTTAATATAGAAAATTATAAAAAAAATAGTTATTCAATCAAATTACTCATGAACATACATGCATTTATAAAAAATATATATATAAATCTTAAGAATGCAATAAGAGAAAACACTCATCAAATTACTCACATGACATATATGGATTCGTAGATATACTCACACACAGCTATATATATGCATACATTCACAATCACAAATTCATAGCCATTTGCATACATTCAGAGAACTATATATATACATGCATTCCCAATTATACATATAGTCACATATATGGCGATCTTTGGTTATGGACGGAGTTGCAATCTCTGGTTGAAGAGGATTAGAGATGGTGGTTCTTAGGATTGTTAGACAGACAAATAATAGAACGACAAGAAAATGAAATGACGATGACAGAATGGCGGAACTACAATAAGAAAATAGAATGATGACAACAGAGACAGAGAAAATTAAGGTTAAAAGATTTTTCAAAATGAAGAAGGAATAACAAGATTTGAGTTTAGTTAGGGACATAATCTTTTTTCATGGTCAGCCGTATAAGAAATGTATTTTCAAATTTTTAAAAATTGCGAAACGACCCCAAAACATTTTTTAGTGTTTCTTGGCATTTTAGGGTACAAAACAATTTAGATTGTCTATGCATTAGAGAGCAAGGCGAGGTACAAAGGCAGGAACTGGGAATTGAGTTCAGGGATGGGGCATGCATGCCCTGACCCGTTGCCAACCCGCTAATGCTAACTAATAGGGTTGAAGACAGCATCTTTTTCCAGCAAAAATACAACACATAAATACAGTTATATATGAAATTCCCTATATGTGTGTGCGTGTGGTTAGCTTATGAGTGGCGCGCGCCGGGGGGGTGCTTCTTTGGATTCATGATGGTTGAGCCTAAACCTTTTCAACCTATTTAGAGAGATGAAAATGGGCTGAGCAGTACCACAACATTCTTATGCGTATAGTTGCCTCAAATGTCATTATATGTTCGGTGGATTGGGGATCAATAACAAGAACAACTCAGTAGCTAGCAGGCTTCAGGTTTTAGACTTTAGGCTTAGGCTAGGCATGGCTCAAGCCTAAAGGAACCCATATCAGATACCAGATCTAGCCAAGCTAGCCTGTATTTCTAGCTTTAATTTAATTGGCTTTGCAGTCTGAGAGGAGAGACGTGGCTAGCTGATATGAGAAGATGTTAACTTTTTGTGTAAAGTTGGTGAAAATATATGTATATATGTATGTATAATGTATCCATATATATATATATATATATATCTGTGTGTGTGTGGGTGTGGGTGACAGTGTCGTCACTAGGCCATTAGAGCTATATAGCACAAAAGAAGTGAGGCTCTCTTTGATCTGAATTCTTGAAATGTTCCTAAGGTGTCGACACATTTTGTACCATTTTGTATTAATAAGCACGAGTTTTGAATGATATGAAATGAATTGGTGTAATTTTTGCCTCAAGTGTTGACATATCTTGTACCATATTTACATTAAAATTTAGATTGAATGATATGGTTTGAATTGATATGATATTCATTTGAGCGTTGACATAACTTTAAAACTTATGAATAATTAACAATATAATTTTACTTGATATATCTTGTAGCATTTTTCATTAAAATTATAAAAAAAATTGCCAACTAGGGCGAGCCGAAATAGGGTGTTGAGAGGTTTGCAACCAAATTTCAACTCACCCCAATTGACAAAAAATTAATATAGCAATGTTATATTAGAAATATTATAATTTATATTTATATAATATTTGCTCTAAAGTTATTAACGTTTATTTCAAGAGATCTGTGTATTTTGTACCATCTCAAGTTAAAACATATAATTTCAAATTATTGCAATGGTCAATCATCTCAAGTGTTGACATAATTTGTACCATATTTTAAAGTGGTCTTGATCAAAGTTGTATTGGTGAACTAGCAATATATGAAAACCTAGCAGTTGGGAATAGATTTTTTTTGTTTCTTCTTTTGTGTGTAATCTTTGATCAGAAGCCAGAGAATATATCATATGCTGTCCAATTATCTTATCATGTTCCCTACCCTATCTACATTCCACTCTCATCATGTCTCTTTGTCTCTACTTTCTTTTATAGGGATCTCTTCTTTCCTCCATTGTTTTCAACTCTTCACTGATTCTTCCCCTTCACATATACATACATATATATATATATATTAAGTTATATACATATATATATTGATGGAAACCAAGATAGCAAAATGGTTTAATTTTTAAATAACACACATCTCATCATATGTCATACCATGGCTTTCTTTTTAGCTAATAAAAATATAGGTTTCAGAATAAATCAAGAGATACAAACTAGATACCAACCAAGATAATAACTCGTGGTCGTATCATAAAAAATAATTAAGTTAGCAAAAATCACGCTTGAGTCATCTCGAATCAAACTATATAAACCCAATAACTCAAAAAATAAAAAGGGATTAAGACCTTAATTTACTTAATTACTATTAGGGTATTACGCTCATTTTTTGAAATCCAAACACTATCTTAACCGTTAGAGCTTTTTTCCAGGAGGCAAAAGTCCGCAATATTTAGTAGATAATGATTCGGGTTCTAAACTCCCAGCATCATATATATATATATATATAATATTCTTTAAATATCCATTAACAACTAATTACTAAACTAATTGGTGCCATTAAAAAAGCTCCATAAAATCTCATCGCCCATGGTTTTTCTAGAAGTTCCATGCATGATATCAAGCATTAAAGCTATGTTTGGAACAAGGAATTTTAATTTGATGGGAAAACAAATTAATGTAACTTAGTCACACACACACATATTTATATTCTTTTTCTTTCACGAATGGTAACTAAGAAAATAGTGTAAAAGTTATCATATAATCAAAGCTTCCTTCAAGTTAATGAGCTGCTACATAGCTGGGATCTTTATCAAAAGCTTGTTTGTAGCTTACAAGACACTCACAAACACAAAAAGAAAGTTCTTTTGGGGGAAGAAGATGACTTCACTTTTACATGTTTCTATCTCTTCCTCTGGATTTGAAACAACTTTTGCTTTTTCCAAACCCTAAAAGGCCACCTTATTAGAAGGCTCTCTTGATTAGGTCTTCGGACAAAGCAGCCAAAGGGTTGGCTAAATAGACGGCCAAGTTTCTTCTTCTTTTGCTAGTTAATTAACAGACGATGAAGCCCTCTTGTCTCTCAATATCTTTTTTTTTTTTTAAGTGTTGAAAAAAGATTAATGTGAATTAATTATTTGTCGGATTTTTAATTTCTTCACAAAAAAATAATATGTGAATAAGAGTATATACATTAATTATTATTTTTTCTCAAACCCCACTACTTTCATACATTTGAATCACATTATTTCTTGTGTCATAATCATCACTTTTTTACGCCTAGATAAAAAGTTGCATACCTACTATTAGTCTCGTGCATATGAATCAGACTATTTCTTGTGTCAAAACCGTCACTTTTCTATGACATGATCAAAAATTACATGACTATATTCAACTATAACTAAGTATATTGGGAACATGCCAACAATGAGACCCTATGGAGTTCAAGTCTCTTTTGTGTTTTGCTAGCTTTAGGTTTAGATCTTGTAGATATTTGGTAGGTTTCAGTACATCAGCCCAAGTCATTCGCCTTAAAGATTGAATATGAATTAAACCCTACTTCTCAATTATGTCTAGCAAGAAACTATGGCCTAACTCTTGGAGTGAGCCCTAGTAGGGATTGGTAATTGTTAAAACTTTCTAAAATGAGCTAGAAAAGAGAAATATTTAATGATATCTCAAAAACTTTATAACCCTAATTAAAAAAAGATCAACATGTGGGAACAGTCAATGACTATGCATGACTCAGTGTAATATTTATGAATCACAATTTTCGGTTCAAAAATTTGGGCTAAGTGAGGTGAAAACTCCATTTTACCTTACATACACATTTATTGTAAAAGTACAAATTAAATGGGATTTTCACCTCACTTGACCTAAATTTTTGGCCCAAATTCTGAATGGAAAATTATTTTCTTACTTTTAATAACTATTTGTTCTTGCATGGTATCGAACAATATATATATTAGATGCTAATGGTGGGTTTTTTCCTCCTTTTTTTCTCACAAAATTCATAATATGTGTGGCTTTCTTTTTGTAGAGAGTATAATTGAGTAGGAAACTATATATACACATACATATAAATAGTAAGCACTTAAACTTTAATTTTAAACTAATTTAAAAGTGAAAAGTATTTTAAAAATAAAAAACATATAATAGCTTTCGAAAAAAAGGGGCCAAACCTACTGGCCACAAACCCAACCTAGCCTAGGCCAGCCATGAGCCATGCGAGGCCCTTCCTTCTCAAAATGAGCTAAGCTCAACATTGGTTTGTTTCATGAGAAGTCATCAAAGATGAACGAGTTTATTTGACATCTTTAATGTAGACATTTAAATCTAATAAGTATAACCATTTTTATACATATTTATCCTTTCTTTATGACCCAAGGGTACTTGATCATGCGACTATTTTCGTGACCATCGCCACTGAACACTGAGTGCACTAATATTTAATGGTCTTTTTTATTCCATTTTTAAAAATTTAAAGCTATCCAAAACAACCCACTTTAATGGACTTTGATCCATGCTCCGTAGACTACTACGTATTTCCCTACCAATAAAAGCTAATTTCCAAAATCTCGACAAATAGGATCTAAAGCATCTATTAGATAAGATCATCTCCCTATCTCAGTCTAGCTTCATTATAAGGTATGTCTAATAATCTAATTCTAGTGCAAGAAATGGTCCACTGCTTGAAAAGGAAATTTGGTTAATTAGGGATCTCATGGCTATATATATATATATAGATAGATAGATATCAAGCTCAACTTCCTATCTAAATCTGATCATTTCATTTCATATATGATTAAATGTTTGATAAAAAGGAAAGGGGTAATTCATTTCATGGATCTTCCTCAAGCTCAACTTCCTATCTAAATCTCAGCTAGAATAGTCATCATTGCATCAATGCAATGGCTTTTACTATTATCATCATCATCAGTTGATCCCTAGAGGAAAATTCCATCCTCGATCGGGGTCTTAGACAGGATGATCGATCCCTTGTCCTCATTTCACTTTTATCATTAGTGTAGAAGCTTTACTTAAGCATATGGTACGTAATATGATTAGGGCATTAACAAATGACTTCACTTAATTTATTTTCTAAAGCTAATCAAAATATATAATGCTACAAAAGTCCAAAAATGTTTAGATCTTCATAGTTGCCTCCTTGGTTAATTTATATATAAACACCTCCAAGGATAAGAGAAGGGGAAGTGCAACATATATACCTTTTATCTTAAAAGAGGAAAGGTAACTATGACACATCTTGATCTTCATCTCTTCCCGAAACGATAATCAAGGAGTTACTACTACTTATCTTGGTCTTCCTCTATTTCAAAAATGATCGAGGGGCTTAATTGATCTTTTAATTTACTTGCCAAGCAAGGTTGGAAAGTGTAGTGCAATGAGGTAGATCAATCAAAGAGTCTGGATCAAGGAGAAGGTTAATTAAGAACACTTTTAGGCAACATTCATCATAAGCAATATTAATCCCTAAGATTCTTATTATACCTCCCTATCCTAGTAATATTACTTGGTGTTGGTTTTTGAATTGCAACTTTGCTTAATTTCTCTACCAAATTAGTGTTCCAATCTCTAAGCTCAATCAGAGGTTTCCCCAAGCATGGGCTTTCTATTTTGAAATCAAATATATAACCCTTAATTATAGCATACCATGGAAGAATATATATGTCCTTCCAACAATAGAAAAACTGTCCATTTGAAGTAATGCCATTTGAAAATTAAAGTTATGAATGAATGGTAGACACAAGTGTATATATTAATATGATTATATCTACTGCATTTCAAGTCCCCCTAACATTATGACCTCTAACTTGGTAAGATCCACTTGGGAAATAGACCAACATCATGTAACCTATAAAAGGTAAATCGGATAATAATGGAGATAAAAAAGGCTAAGCAATGAAATTCCTAATCCATTGGTCACAATAACTCTATCATTCCTCAATCATAGTTATTGGGATCTTCTTTTTCTTAATAATCAATTTATATAAGAGAAACATGATATAAGAAATTCATTGTACTTAATATATTAAGAATTGAAGTGTTTATGAATTCAATTAATTTTGGGGCTCCATTATAATAATAACATTATGTGTGCTAGCTGAATGGAATTCTTAGGTTTAATTATGAGATGAAGTAATATATTCAAAGTTTCCAAATAAACAATTAATATGAGATTAAGTTGTGAAAATTATTATAAATAAAATTTATACTAACACTGCATCAAACATCACCCTACCCTTAATTATTTCATCATCATAATAGAATAGAAGTTGGTAACAAAATAAAAGGCCTCTACATGACATATTTTTATATAAGGTAGGTTTTTTTTTAATAATGCATAAAAATTAATCTCTAAACTATGTTTGGATCAACGATTTTTAGACATAAACAAAAATGAAAATATAAACTTATTAATCCAAATATATCCATTTTCCATCCTTTTACAAATCTTGATCCCAAATATAATATTAAATTCCTCGAGTGAATTAATGTCATTAAAACAAATGAATATCAACTTTTTTAATAAGTAAGAAAACACAAGAAAAATTATTTTATGACAAAGAAAAGTTCCTTTTTCTAGAGTGGGTACATTAAAGTGGAAACCATCAAAGAAAAATTCATAGCAACATAAGTAGGCTGAGAAAAAGGGAAGTCCGAAACCACCAAGACCTTAGCAACAAAGAGGCCTCCCTACCAAAGAGAACAAAGCAAAGACTAAAAGGAGCGTACAAAAGATGGATGCATCTAGGTTTGGCCGACAAGGAACCAAAGCTATCGTATGCTAAGGGGGATAGTTGAGTTAGCTTTTGTCTCCTTGATGAGGGTAGGGGGATGACCTACAAGGGTCGTAGTTGGCACACATAAAGAGGCTCCAAGCCAACCAATACCAAAGAATCCAGAGAGCGTGCATCAATGAACAACACCAACCAAAATCCCTAGCCAAGAAGATACAATAGCACAATCTAAAGATGAACAAACTGAAACACCAAATACTAAGAATAAGCTTGATTGACGAACAAAACAAGGTCAATATATAGAGAATCAAAATTGAATACATGTACCTAAGGCCTAACATTTGTAGTACGAAGTTGTCATGTTCCTTATTAACTTCATCAGTATAACTAGTAGGTACCAAAAACCATAAACTAAGCAACTAACTGCCCCATCACCATTCCGAATTCCCAAATCCCATGGTCTTGCTACCAGAATGAGACCACCCTTGTGAGCCAAGAGCAACAGAATACGAGATTTCCATTGATGAATATCGTTTGGGGATTGATAATCTTGTTTTGACTTGGAAGTAATAGTGATGGTGAAAGCCTAATTAGGGGGGAAATTTGATGATGCATAAGAAGGGTTGAAGGTTGGATTTTAACTATCTCAACGTTAATTACAGGGGCTAGGGTTGGGCAAGGGCTTGAGACAATTGACTCCAATCGATTGGGAAGCATAAATTGGACGGAAGAGTTGATTATGAAAGATTAGGGTAGATAATGGAATGGTTGTTGTGGGGTAGGGGTATTAAAATTGTGATTTGGAAATTAAGACAGGAAGTGGGGCTAGGTTTTTGGGATTAAATTAATTAGTGATGCTCGACAACTGGGTGTTGGGGTGAGAGAATAGGCTGACAATGATGAGAAGAGATGGATTTGGAGTAGATTGGCGAGGAAGACTTGAAGCATGGATCATAATGGACTTGGAGCAAGGTTATGGGCAATCAACATAGGGGAAGGAGAGAACATAGTTAGGTACCTTGGGTGGATACTGTTGTGATTATGACAAAGAAAAGGTTATTTCTTGACTTGATTCATAATTTTTAAGTCACAATAAATGAATCTCAGTTATTACGAAATTGATTAATATGCAAAAAGTTTTTAAAATTCTCCTATTCCTTCTTAGTTGCCTGTCACGCATGATGAAGTTCACATGACCCGTTATAGTCCAAATTTATAAACTTATCAAAAGCAAAAAAGGACATCCAAAATCTCTATCTTTTGTGTCTCTCTTCCAACAATAACTCTTATGTCATAGACAGATTAAAACAAGACCACGTGATTATCACGAGTGCCCACGTGGCTCCCAAATGGGTCAAAATGGTGGCTAGCTCATTTGTGATTCCAAAACAATGTGATGCCATTTGAGTAGTGCTGCACAAAATGGTGATGGCCCATGTGCTTGTAGATAAGTTTGTTGTACTAGAATTACATCAAAGTCAAAAAATACTAAGAATGCTACCATGCTAGGGCCCTTGCAAGCACTAGAGCTTCATCTTCATGCTTACCTTAGCCTTTCTCGTGACAATTATGATGCAACAATGCTATAAAGCAACATCAATACATTCCCCCTTTTATGGACTCGTCAACTGACTTCTTTCTTTCTTTCTTTCTTTCTTTCTTTTTTTTTTTTTTTGGATTAGTGCAAACAGTTTTATTAAAAATAAAAGGATTTATGTCAAACAAAGAATGATAAGATATGAATGCATCATCCGAACTTAAGTTCAATAAATCTCTAGCCCAATTAATTAAGTAGATTAATCAAATAAGACTATAAAGCCCAGCATTTCTAATTATTAATCTACGTAATGTGTCATATGCCCCTATTAAATATTGTCATCTAAATATGACGTGACAAACTGATGTCTAATGAAATAAGCAATAAAGTGGCAGAACTTATTCCCCATTGGACTCAGTTTTTAATAATTGTCTTTTATCTATAGTGAGGTGAATAATTTTTGCCAACCTATTATTATATATCAATTTGTCACGTCCTATTTTAAAAGCAACATTTAAAAAGGGTAGGAGGCAGCCCACAATTAAAACTAAATAAAGTAGAATAATGTTGCTATAAAAAATTAAAAATTCGATATAAAATGGAAAAATCAAGTAAAGTTTAAATTTCTTGTAGTAATTAACCCATAAATATATTTGAAGAACATATTATTTACCCAACATATATACATATATATATTTCTCTTTCATAAGAATTTCATACATTAATGAATTTTTTATTTACCAAATTATTTCTCTTTCATTTTATTAATTATTTACAATTGTATGTAGTTGGGTTTGGTCATGACTCAATAGTGATGTGTAATATATCAAAGCTAAAAGTACACATAAAAATACTTTAATAGAATGATGAGTGTTGGAAAGGTAAATATAAATGCCACTCCAATAGAATGATGCCAAATCTAGGTGTCGTTTTATAATTAAATAGCAAACCTATGACTAATCTAGGTGTACCTCATTTCCCGTTTTGTCTTTGGACTCGATTTTGTGTTCTGATTTTATGATGGTTTGTTTGTGTTCTTTACTTTACACAAATAAAATAAAATAAGAAAATATAGAAAACAATTATACAAGAAAACACTTATTTTTCATTGATTTTATAAAAGAGTTACACCACTTAAATAAAAATATAAGATGTAATCTTGTCAAGATATAAAATAAAAAAAAATTACCCAAAAACAGAAACTAAAATTGTATTATGTAATGATAAGAAATCACGACAAGTTAATTTCAATCAAATTTGTTCAAAATGCACTGTGAATTGCACGAAAGATAGAGACACTAATCGTTAATTCATCAGACACTGATGTCACGTCACGAACCTAACCTTAAACTCATAATCATTTAAAATCCATCCCACAAAATGATCATTGTATTTGATCTTGATGTATATGCCTTTTTTTTCTTTGTAAAATTCATGATTTTTATACGGCCATAGAACGTAACAGTAGCAGTGACAAGTACAGAGTTTAGCAGCATGCTGTGTGCTTGCAAAATGATTGCGGTCCCATTAGCTAGTTAACAACGTTGTGGACAAAAATATTTCAAGGGCTAGGGATAGGGTTTGGCCTGCACACATTGCTAGCTAGGGCTGTAGATTCTGCTTTTCTATCTTCAATGGAAGGAGTGTCCAAGGCGGAAGGTGATGAGGGCCATGCATGTTGGCTAGCTTTATTGAGCTTTAGCCGCAGACAACATGTGCGCATTCATTGTTTTCTTCTTATATACCAACTTTGACAATCATTTTCAATTCTTTTACTTATATCATAACCATGTCTATTCGGACAAGGACACAAGTCTCTTATGCTTCATAAGAAAGGGGCATCCACCCATCTTCCAAGCGCATGCTTACCTACTCTATATGACGGTTACAATTTATATATGGACAAGTGTTCTCCACTTTATAAAGGTTGAGAGAATCATATTTGTACATAATACTTCCTTTATATTTTTACAAAGAAGTTGTTTGCACAACTCAAACTCTATTATCACTTAAGCTATTTGATTGAGTTAGCCTACTTGGAGATATTTTTAAACTAAGCCAATAAAACATCATCAACTCATCACCATAGTTTACAAAACATGCTTGCTATGTTAACCATGGTTAGAGACGAGTTTGTAGAAAGTATTAAATAAATAAATAAATTAATTTATTATTATGAGTTTGCAAAAAGTATTTAAAAAACAATTGTTTTTGCAAAAAGGCTATTTTTGTAAGTTGATCAACTTATAATCTTCCAATCATAAAAATAAGTATCACTTAAGCTCTCTGCTCTTACACCTCGAGTTCTAAAAAAATTAATCTCTTTATTATGAAACACAAGTACGTAGAGTAATAATATTGTAAAATAATTATTTATCATAACTATATACTTAAAAATAAATAATAATGTCATTGTTTCACCCTTCTCTCTTAAAACTCTCTCAAGGTGGAAAATAGCCGAACTAGAACTGATGTATGTCGTTGCCGTAAATGGGCAACTTCAAGTGCCCTATTTTCTTATGCGTGTGTTTGTTTTGTGATATATACTAAGTAACTATCATGGGTTGATCTGGAGCCATTAATTCCTCTTAGTTTTTGCTACGAGCCACCAGGTTTGACTAGTCTTGTGATTTTGGCCAAAAGCAACCAAGGATTTGAGAAGAAAGATGTAAATTTAGGGTCGACAATTTGGATATATTTAGCTACAAACAACATTTGCACATTAATTTTATCTTCTTATATACCAACTTTGACAACCATTCTCAATTCTTTCACTTATACCATAAAACATGTCTAGTCTAAGTTGTCTAACAAGAACACAAGCCTCTTTTGCTGCATAGGAAAGTGACATCCACCCGCCTTCCACATATAGCGTGTGCTTATTGTTACCCTAGATGACATTTACAGTTCTATGAGGTTCCTTGTTTTGCAAAAGTTAAAGAGGGTTGTTTTTAAGAGAGAGGAGGGGACTTACCCGAGCAAGGATATGTGTTCTTAGAATCCTCATGCATGAGAATGTTGATAGTACGTACGTATTGGTTTTGCAAACCACCTTGAGCTTTGATGCCTCTTCTTGTAGCTTTTGCTGCTCCAATTTTTGCTTTTGGGCTTTGGTAACGTCTTGGCTTATAGTTTTTTTTTATATCATGTTTTAATTAGCTGGTTTGGAGACTAGTGTCTATTTATTAATTTCTTGTTGGTCTATTTTCATATTGGGCTAGTCTCTTGATATTTTTTCAATTTTAAATAGTTTAGGATGGTTTGTTTGCTGTTAGCGAGGTTTTAGTTTTCGAGCATGAGTTTGTCTTAGTGTATTTCTCCCTTTGGGGGCTGGGGTCTTTGTCATTAGTTGATTTTATATATTTTATTCCAAGAAAATTATATATATATATATGGCAAACTATGATAATGACGCATTGATGATGATTTTTTATTGGCTTGGTCTACGATCTTTAGGTAGACCAAGTCTATTTAAGAATTTCACCATTTTAAGAAGGCTTCAGTTCATATTCCTTACTAATAATGAAAAGGTGATCAGTAAAGAGAAATATAGAAAATGAGGGTTTCTTTTTAACCTCACTCTCTAGAAACCCTAGATGTAGGGACCTCTGAGCACCATGGATCTCCCCCTGCTTCTAGCGTCCAAATGCTATCTCCATTTTCCTTGTCACCTTCATATCATTCTTCCATCCACCTCACCTTCACTGATGCCCTCATGGCATCATCTTTCCAGTGGGTATTGGTCCCCTATCACCACTATCACCATCCTTCTACCCATCCACGTCGTGCGTTGTCACCTTCATTGCCATTTCCCCTCAGTAATATAGCCCCTAAAACACATCTCCCTCTTCCACTCGATCATGTGTCTTTATCCCCTCCCTTGATTTCCTTTCTATGATTAGATTTGCCCCTCTATATCCCCATCACACCTTAACCCTAATCTAAGCTTCCTTGCCTTTTTAATTTTCTGGCTTCAAAGTCTTGTATGGTTTCAACAACAAAATGATGACAAAAGGTTTGAACGCAAAGATAAGATGATAATTAAGGGTCAGCAATTTTGTTGCTCTGTTTTGTTAATTTGTTGTTTGTTCTTATATGTTGTATGAGTAGTCTATTGATCTTGGGGTGTTAATTAAGGTTAATTGATGAAGTGCTGTTTGTCCGAGGTAGATGCAGTGGCATTGCCAGGAACTGCACCCAACAGGGCAATTCTTCAGTATAAATTAACATGTAATTTAAATTTAAAAGTCTAATTAAATTAATTAGTAGCTATATTAAAATAGTATTATTTACTATATCATACACCCACTAATTCCCAAACTCAAATAAAATAAGTGGTACAAAATTTTTAATGAACTCTTTGTTTTCTAATTTTTCTAAAAAAAAATTACAATGGCAAATGAAGTGGAAAAAAAAAAATTTATATGTAAATTATATGTCTATTGTCTTGTTTAATTATCTAAATGATAATCTAAAGTTTTAATCCATAATTAAGGATTTTAAAAAAAAAAATCGCCTTCTTGACCACCAAATTTAAAAGACTAACTGTTGATCTTTTAGTGTTCTCTTTTAAAAACATAATTAATTAAAACTGATATCAAAAAATATTTTAATAATTATCCCAAAAATTATGTTTGATCATAACATATAAAGACTATTAATATAAAAATAAAAAATAGGATAGGATTTAATTATATTATGTAATTATATGAGAAGTAAACTTGGCATGAAATTGATGAACTTTTTTAAAACAAAAATTCAGCCCTTTCGGTAATTTTCTTTCCATTACTTCTTAATTACCCTTCTTGTTTCTCTCTTTCCTGCCTCTTCCCTTTTTTTTTATATTCATTTCTCTCGTTTAATTTTAAATCTTAATTCAAGCAGCCACTATGTACAAAAAAACATATATCTTAAAAAGGATAAAAAATTATTAATAGCATTTTTATTTTATTTTTTATTTTTGAAAAGTATTCCTTTATATCACTTTTTACCTGCAAACTTTTTAAAATTACAAAATATACCTTGTTTTTTTTTTTTGCTATATAGCTCAATACATGTTCTCTCGTGAGAGTGATATTTTGTTGCATGTCTTGGTTTTCACTTTCCACTCTAGCAGCACTCAAAGTGGTATTTTGGTTTAGTGCTTAATTTTGGTTTGCTTTTGTCTTTAGTGTTTGCAGATAGTTGAATTCGCAATCTCCTAGTAAAAAAAACCGAGTTTATAACTTAAGCCCTTGAGTGTCACCTCAAATTTTATAAAAGTATCTCTTTGTGATGCAAGCACAGTAACAATATTATAATATAAATACTTTTCATAATTATAAAGAACATATAAATAATATCATCTCCATTTCTATCTAAAAGCCCCTCTCAAAGGTTTCTTGGAAAGTGAATCCACTAATTGTTGGATCCAATGGACCCTCTTGGCAACTTCCTCTCTATTGCTAGTTTTCCTAACTCTTTTTCTTGCCCAATCCCCTTCTCTTCTAGCACTAACCTCACAATTTCCACGAGTCGCTCTCTTTGTAAACCCCGTTCTAATGATTTATTTCTCATTTACTTCTCCCTTGTTCAACGTTTCTCTCAATTCTTCTAGTTGTCTTTTGATTTTATCAATGGCTTTGAGAAGTGGTTACAATATATGCAATGATTTTGGGGTTTTATTTTTCGAAAATAGGGATTTAATCAATCCTTGGGCTTTTTTTTTAAGGTGATGCTTCATTATGATGAGCTAGAATTGAGGTATACTGTTGCATAGATGAGTAACTTTTGACGCATTTGTCTTTTTATGTGTTTTTCTTTTGTGATATGAAGACTATCATGGATAGATCTGAAACCATTAATTCTTATCAGTCTTTTGTTACAGGTCATCAAATTCAATTAATCTGTTGTTAGCTAGGTTGGAGCTAATTGTTCTAAGTATAAGGTTTTGTCACATTCGTGCTTTTAAAGTGAGGATAGCTTAGTGCATGTCCCCTCACAAGCATGGTTTAGACATGAGCCTCAGCTTTCAGTATCCTTAATAACAACTCTCATATTATCTGCAGGTTATTATTTCATTTTTTGTTGTTTTTTTTTTTTTTTTTTTGGGCCTTTAGCTTTTGTTAGTTGTTTAGTTGACTCGTATCCCATCACAAGCATGGCTTAGAAATGAGCTTTAGCTTTCAGTGTTCTCCATAGCAACTCTCATATTATCTACAGGTTATTATTACATTTTTGGTTTTTTTCTTTATTTAGGCCTTTGGCTCTTGTTAGTTGTTTAGTTGACTTGTATCCCATCACAAGCTTGGCTTAGAAGTGAGCCTTAACTTTCAAGTGTCCTTCATAACAATTCTCATATTATCTACAGGTTATTATTTCATTTTTGGTTGTTTTCTTTGTTTAGGCATTTGGCTCTTATTAGTTGTTTAGTTGACTTGTATCCCATCACAAGTATGGCTCAGAAGTGAGCCTTAGCTTTTAGTGTCCTCCATAGCAACTCTCATATTATTTGCAGGTTATTATTTCATTTTTGGTTGTTTTCTTTGTTTAGGCCTTTGGCTCTTGTTAGTTGTTTAGTTGACTTGTATCCTATCACAAGCATGGCTTAGAAGTGAGGCTTAGCTTTCAAGTGTCCTTCATAGCAACTCTCACATTGTCCGCAGGTTATCATTTCATTTTTGGTTATTTTCTTTGTTTAGGCCTTTGGCTCTTGTTAGTTGTTTAATTGAGTTGTATCCCATCACAAGCATGGCTTAGAAGTGAATCTTAGCTTTCAATATCCTTCGTAGCAACTCTTACATTATTTGTAGGTTATTATTTCATTTTTAGTTGTTTTCTTTGTTTAGGCCTTTGGCTCTTTTTAGTTGTTTAGTTGAGTTGTATCCCATCACAAACATGGCTTAGAAGTGAGCCTTAGCTTTCAATGTCCTTCATAACAACTCTATATTGTCTATAGGTTATCATTTCATTTTTGGTTGTTTTCTTTGTTTAGGCATTTGGCTCTTGTTAGTTGTTTAGTTGAGTTGTATGTTCTTGTTTTGCTATTAAGGGGCTTTGTTGTACTTTGGCGTTGGGGTTGTGTGTAAGTAATAGTCGACCCATTGTTTTTGGCTCCTTCAAAGTTGTTTAGCCTAGGCTTCTTGTCTAATACAAGTCCCTCTTGTTGTGGATATCTTTGTTGTGGCTATCATTCTCCACTTTGAAAAAAAAAAAAATTATTTATGATAATTAAGTTTAAAATAAGATCAACTATGTTCTATGTACATATGTATACTTTTTTATTCTTGAAAGTTGCATAGCAAATTAAGAGATGAAAGTTAAAGACTTATCGTCTCTCCTTTACAACAAAAAAATAAAACTTCTATGGTGTGGTTTGAGAACATAGAAGAAAGAGAAAAATAGAATCTATCATACTCGTATCGATAAATGATCAAATTACCACCCTTTTTTTTGGCAAAGTTAAAAAATACTATGATGGTTCTGTTGCTTTAAATATTTATTATTTTATTTTTTATTCATTTGTTTGTGATTCAGCAATCCAAAGTTTCTTTTTCATCTGATCAAATAAAAAAAATCAAGAAAAAAGATTTTTTTTTTTCACACTCTTTCATACCATAAAGCTCTTAACAATATTTATGGTATGAAAAAAAAAATTTGTGATGCTGAACGAGACTCCCAATAAAGAAGTTAAAATTAGAAATACTCTTTATCTCATATTATTCTCTCAATATATAATCTAATGTTTTGAAAAAATAATAAAAAATTTCTCATATAGAATTCGAAGTGCCATGCTATTTTTACTATATAGTCTTTTCAAATCAATTCTAAATTAAGACTTATCGTCTCTCCTTTACAACAAAAAAACAAACTTTTATGATGTGATTTGAGAACCATACTAAAAGAAACATATATATATATATATATAGTCCTATCAAATCAATTCTAAATTAAGACTTATCGTCTCTCCTTTACAACAAAAAAAACAAACTTCTATGGTGCGATTTGAAAACCATACTAAAAGAAACACACACACATATATATATATATATATAATCTTTATCAAATCAATTCTAAGTTATCTCATATACTAGGGCTTCTTTTTTCTCTTTTGTTAAGCTAGGGTTTCCTTTCACTAAAAAGAACCCTAACATTTTGAGGACAATTAAAACAGCATGTACTAAACTCTATTTGACCGTTGAACCAACCAAGACCAGCTTGAACTAATAATATTCATAGCAATTCAAAAGAGAAGAATGTGAAAGCAACAAGCTTTCAGTTATGTACTCAAGTAACACAAGTCACCATTATTGCATAGTTGAAGCTGAAGCTAAAGTCATTTCATAGTGAAATCAAATCAAATGGTGTAACACACTCACTTCCAAGGGGATAAAAAAAAAAAACACTTGTCACCAAAGCATGCAATTATAGTGGTTGAAGAACTTCCCAACTTCCATGAATTTCAAAAGAATGACATAATTTGTCCATAAGACTCCCATATAATAATATGATTGATTTGTATTAATCACATTGATATATTGACAGAAAAAAAAATTAATTATACTTGTAAAAATTTAATGATTGTATCCTTATTATTTTTTTTACATTTAGAAAAGGAGAACGAGTTATAATCAACAACCCCAACAAATGAAGCATCGGTATCGTATTTCTTGAAAGATCATTATAAAGCTAGTTATTCACCAAACAATCTTAATTGCATTAAACGCATTTTAATTATACAAAAAAATTAAACAAAAAAATATTTTAAATGAAAAAACATATATATATATAGAGAGAGAGAGAGAGAGAGAACATGGATGGAGATGTATGGCAGAAGTGACCTGCAAAAATGTAGTCTTGAAGGTAAGTGGAGAACATGACAGGACTGGCTGAAAGTAGATGCAGAGATGAGACTGGGGCAGGAGGAGGGGAAGCTCTCTGGGATTCCAAAGACTGATTGTAACTAACACCAACCATATAAGGCGCGCACACACACACACTTATATATATGTATGTATGTAAATCCACTGGAAGAAGATGTATTGTCCAGACAGACAGAAGAAGCATGAATATGATGATGATGGGACACCCAAAAGGGAGAGGCATAAAAGGAGGCTGAGATTAGCAGTTGGGTTGGATATATGGCTGTGGCCCCCCTTCCCCACCCCCCCCGGGGGGTTGGATATATGGCTGTGGCCCCCCCCCCCACCCCCCCCCCCCCCCCCCCCCAGCAACCAAGTAAACAGCAGTAGTAGTATTCTGTGGTGATGATGGCTCGGATCTTTGGGTCACATATTTGTCACTGTACTTAGTGTTTCGCCCTGGGGGACTCACACCCACTTCCAACACCTGTCTGGGTCTATCAACCTAATTATTCCCTTAAATATCACCTTTCATTTTTGGGGTTTTTCTTGATATTTTTAGCTAATTAGATATTAATTATTTAATGTAATTTTATTTGTCTGCACTCGAGACCAATTGTAATTAAGTAAACGCCTTTTAATACCATAAATGTAAGAAAATTATGCAATCTAAAGGGGAAGCTCGGTTTTTGTCCTTTTTATGTGAATTTTAACCTTAATTCTTTTTAATTAAAATTTCTAAGACTAAATTTTAGAAATTTTCGACCTTTTTTAGGGGACTACTAGGGTTCCCTAGCTACCAAAACCGAGGCTACAATGTAAAAACAGGGGTGCATACGAAAAGACAAAAAGGGTGTGATTTAAAAATAAAGAGTACAGTATAAAAATCATAATATAATAGAAAGAAATTCGATAGAATTCAGAGGAGGGATGGAATACCAATACCAAGTACCCTAGAATTACCCTTCACGCATGCACGAACAACCGAAAAGGCCATCATTCTTGAAAATTGACATCCAGGTTGGCTTAGACTGTATCCAGAGGCTGGGCTTTGTGTCAAAAACTCCAGTTTGTTCCAGGAACAGAAACCACAAGAAGGCCCAAAAGCTATAGTAGCACTCGACCACACACTGGGCTCAATTGATAAAGTCTCTACAACCTTCGGAAACCTTTTGACAACTTGTGAATCAAGTGCCCTTGAACCCATTTTTTTTAATTTTTATTTTGATTTAAAAAATTAAAAACTTTGATACTGTTGTGCTTGTAATCAAATCCTCTGTGTATATACATATGTATATATGCCATATATGTGTATTTATAGACAAAGAGAAGAATAAGAACACGAGTTCGGCGTAAGTCTATGTCCCCAGGATAGAGACTATCAAATTCATTAAGATGGAATGGTTTCTTTACAATGAGTGGTGAGCCAATGACTGCAAAGAAAGCTTAAATCTCCCTTAACTCTCTTAGATACTTCATACATACAGAAATGACACTATTTCTACACACACACACACACATATATGTATATATAAGAGAGGCAAAATTCTAATCTCACTAAGAAATAACCGGTCCAAATAACAATATGGGCTTTGGGCTATAGTATTAGAGGCATAACCCAACAGATAGGTTTGATAAATTTGGTTTAAGATTGGACTTCCCTGTACTGATTCGGAACTTTATTCTCACTTTCCAGTTCTCAAAGCAATAAAACTGGTCATAAATTCCAGAACCCAATTTCAAGATAACGGACAGCAACAAAGGAAAGAAGAAAGGAATTTGGACAAATGAAAAGAAAAAAATGCAATTTGGACAAAGTGTTAGCCAAGAACACAAGATATTTTTCATGAATTTGCACGTTAATCATATTAATCCATGTAATATTACACAATCATCACCTATCAACCTGTTCTTATTTGTGGGAAGTACAATCATGCCTAACAACAGACTGTTCTGCACTAATTTTCATTTTAGCAACATCTTCTATGAACGGAACCGATTTCTATAAGTAAACTGTTTCCCCATGGCATAGTCTTCACGTTCAAATCAACAAAAGCATCCTTTGGATTTCTTCACTCAATAATACCACTTTAAGCCACAGAGAAGGTCAAGAAAAATATGAATTCTAAACCTTGGAATCTGACCAAACCTGATGAAATTCTCATTATGACAGGGCAGCGTCAGATGCTTTCAACTTCTTAGGCGGTGGGTTCCCTCCAGCCACCACCACATAGGAATAGAAGCACAGCATTGCAGCACTGGCACCAATGAAGTCCAGAAAAACATGTTAACAAGATCGTTAAAGCAGAAAACTAAAGGATCTTCATAAAAACAAAAGTAGCGAGAAATATTAAGTACCTAATGAAAGCATAAAAGCCTGTAGGGAACAATTTCTTTGTCTGCATACACAACACAATGTATATAATCAAAAATAAAAATATAGAGAGTGAGTGAGAACTAAGACCAATGTGCTGCTGGTGATGTATAGTACCATGGAGTATGTCTGCATATTCTTCCAAAGAAGAACCGCACCAAGTGCTGCAAATTCAGAAATATAACATCCAAAATTAAACAGGTAGAACTCATTACACAAGATGGTAAAAGCAATATTAATTGTTTTTCCAATACAATGATTCATCATAGATTTCTTCAAATATTTCATCCCTTGCTTGTTAGACACAGATTATTGACTTTTTGAATTTTTCACCACTTAGCACCCACTTTTGTGTGTGTGTGTGTGTGTTGGGGGGTGGGGGGGGATGAATGAGATGGATGAAAAGAGCCAAATTTGTTATCTTTTAGGGCACTAGTGACATTGTATTATCTGCTGCCACATGTTTCTCATTTGCACTATCTCATGTTTCACAACCAGTCCCATTCCAAAAATATGAAAATACAAACACAATGCAACCTCATCTCAAGGGGAATCAACAAATTTCTCCCTATTTAATTTGGTAAAGGCCTATTCTAACCTATACAAGTGTGATCACATAAAATTATTCATGAGAAGCATGATTGCTTTAGATCTCATCTCAAAAGAAATGATACTCTTAGAGGGTATCATCTCCATGCCATATCTGGATGGGCACCTATGCCATATCTGGATAAACACAATACTCTTTGGATTCTCCATGCCATATCTGAATAAGCACAATACTCGTTGGATCATCCAACTATTCATCATGTCCAAGCATATCTTCCTTAATTTTTTTCTTAGTTAAATTCACACACATGCCAATGGCACATACATCCATTTTTTAGACACAAGCCAAATCCATCCATTATAGCTCATACTTCGTTAGAGTAGGTGGTGCAGTCCCTCAGCTAAGGCTCGGTCAGAAAGATGAAATGTAGCTTCTCATGTTTGAGCTATAACAGATGAACAAGACACTGTGAGCCAAGATGATGTCAGAGAAATAAAATATACCACAATAAAGACTAATGAGGAATAGTTAAAGAAACTGCAGAAGAAAACAAGGGCGAAGCCGGATTTGGCCAAAGAAAGGAGCACAGAGCAGATGTTTGAATGTTGAAGTTGAATTGACTTGGATTAGAAACTAACTACTCAACTGCTAGGGATATGCATTCAGACACTTGAGCATTCAAATAGAGAAAGAAATCATTCAAACTAAACAGTTCAAAGGTGTTGGGAGACAAGGGGTGTTCAACAGAACCAATGCTGAGAGCCAAACCAAACTAACCTTCCTAGTTCAGTCTAGTTCAATCCAGGTGAATTATTGGTTCAGTCTTAGGTCTCATATTGTAAGAACCAATCACTTTAGTTCAGTTCCCAGATTAGAAGCTCCTTCTCAATTCCAAACTTGAGAATCAAAAATAGTGCAATACCCAAAATTTTACATTTTTAAGAGCTCTACTCCTGTCATCAAGTGCTCCACCTATAACAGAGAATGTTTTTCTTCTTCAATGTGGAATGAGGAAAAAGAGAAACAAAATTGTAAGACACAACATATAGCCAACTGTTGATCTTCCTGCCTACCAATTCTTGACCCTCTGATTTTGCCACAGTACCAAGGCTTATCAGATGGAATCTTCCGTCCTTGCTCCTTTCTGCATCATTTATGGAGCTCTAAGTGTCCTTTTAGTTGTGAACTCTTTCACAAGTATATATATTTATAAATGGGTATTCTTATGAGTGAAGTCCATTCACCAGTATGTACATGAGTGTGTGCCAATGCATATTATGTTTGTAAATACGTTGAACTGAAGGCATTCAGATACTATCAACAGCCATGGTTAAAAAAGTGAAAATTTTACTTAATACAAACTTAATAGATTGATCAAATAATGTTTGTGCATTGAGCTGGTTTATGCTTCCCCTTGTGTGTGCCTTTCTATTTACTCTTCTTTGTTTTTCTCATGATTCAGCATACATACAATTGCATGTGAGAAGACTAATATGAAATTGAAGACAATGAGGATTATTTTATCTCTAGGTTGGAATTGCCAGTTGAAATACTTCTTTGATGCCAGATCAAGAATCTGTGGCTTCAATCTTTTTCAATTTTTAATATAATGAAATCGTATATCTAGAACCTTGCAAAAAAAAAAAAATAGTATATCAAGATCTAAAGATTCTAAACTGTCAAATAAGAACCCAAAAAGGATAACAATTCTTGCTTATACAAAGAGAACTTGGCAGTTGTTCAATATTATCAAAACTAGTTTCATGAGAGGCATTATATTCAACTCAGTTTCATGCATTTGAACCTTCCTTAATGAATGGTTCCAAATTAAAAACAGAAAAATGATGAGTTTCCAATCTCTGCTATAAAAATGACCTCAGAATGGTAGAGCAAGCATCTGTAAGTTGTCTGGGGCAAGTAATCAGCCTTTCATGACTATGTTTTGGGCCCAAGTTAAGTGGCTCAACACCATACAGACTTGCTGAAAATTTTCAAAATCTCTCAAGATCAATTTAGGTCAGAACCAAAGAGATTGGTCACTTTGGTTCAGTCCAGTTCTTCAGGATCCTGGTTCAGTCTTGGGTTAAAGATTTGAGAATTGATTAAAGCAGGATAATGTCACGACCCTTGGGTTATTTTAGGGTTAAAGCTGTAATTGGTTACATTGTTGGTTAGGAAATGCTATTAGTTCTGTTGTAGTGCACATGGTGCTGTTCCTAGACTCTACTTCTAGTTGAACAGCCTATAAATAGGCCATAGTATGTAGAGAAATGTATGCTGAAAGAATATAATGAATTCATAATTTTCCTCCCTATTTTCTCTCTCTGGTTCTTTCCTTGCTCTTCCTCATTTCTCTTGATTTCTGAACTATATCTCCCTCCAATTTCTTTTCCGTTCCTCTCCCCAATTCTTCCCATTTCCTTCCTAGACCCTAGCTAAACCCTAGGGTCGTGACATTTGGTATTAGAGACGTCGTTCCTCGGTTATGATTTCAATCAATCTAGACGTGAAGACAAGGCAGAGGCGATTACGGAAACCAGTAGTTCAGGCGAGGTCGAGCAGCGATTTTGTCCACATTTCAAATCTAAGTAGGAAGGAAACAAGGATTGATCGAAATCGAGATCCACTGGTGAATTCTGATGACTATTGGCTGTAATTCTAGTTCGGGATTTGAAGGCGAAGAAAACCGATCAATCCTTAACCGTGAATTTCCAGCGATACAGTCGAACTCTCGAGGAGCTTCAACGGATTAGATCGGCCAACATTTCCAATCTGATTCCGAAGGAACCAAGGGCCGATTGTAACCAAGCGAGCAAGCAACTATCGGTCGATCTTGGAAGGCAAAGCAAGAGGAGGACGTCCAGCCACGAATTTCGGTAAGTCTTGCTCAAGGTGGAAGGGCGAATTGTGGCCAGGTGATCTCTAACTTGATTCAGTCGAGAGCTGTAATCTGGAAGCGAAGTGTTGCGATTTTGAGCCAAGGCAGAGATAACGAATTCTGGTGGTTACGGAGCTTTGGTCGGTGATTGGGTGGCGAGAGTGACTCCAAGAAGATTGCAGCAAAGTTAGTGGTTCTCCAGGCCTTGGACGGTGATCGGGTGAGAGAAGAAGGCACTGAATCCAACGAGAAGGAAGTCGACTCGAAGGTAGAAGAGATGAACCAAAATTGAGCGGGCTAGGCACTCCAACCCAGCGACCAGTTGCAAGGCAGAATTGAACACAGATTGGAAGGTGTAGTTGAGCAAAGCAAGTTCGGATTTGAAAAGTGAAGCCGAGCAAAGCAACTTCGGCCCGGGAGTGAAGACAACGCAAGCCGAAAGAATTCCAATGGGATATCGAGTGGAATTAGGAGGCAAATCAAGAGCAGCAAATTCCGGGAATTCCGGAGACAGTGGCCGATTCAAGAATTTAGGGGAATCCTAAGCAGCGGTCGGTGAATGGGTGAGACGGAGGTGATCCTTGAACCACTTTGATTTCGGCAAACTTGCTGCATGTGGTTGAGGCTCGGAATTGGATGGAGAATAAAAGAAATGATTGCAACAAGTAACGCGAGAGGTGCTATTCAAGTCGATGCCTCAAAGGACTGCAACGGAGCAACTCCGTGACTTCCGGCCTCTCTTGTCCCAATCGTAAGAGGTTCCTAATTGAAGGCGAGGGCTGGGTCTATCACCAAGCAATTCATTTTGATCGGAAATTAGAGGCAGGTGGCTGGCTGGTGTGGTGAGTTTTGGCAGCAAGCAAGGCCAAGATATTCAGGTGATAGGACTCAGATTTGAGGCGTTGCGATTCAGATCTAGGTGCGCTACGGTGGCTGCCACTTCGGTGAGGTGAATCTAATTGGGCAACCTAGTAATCGGCCAAGGCAGAGGGGATGGGAATGAAACGATTGGAAACCAAGACAGACAATCTAGTAATTGGTGTCTAGCAACTCCAAGTGGAGGCAAGTTGCTATCGATCGGAGTGTGCGGCCCATTTGGATCGAGCCTTTAGCGGACTTAGGGAGGAAATTGCTAGATTAAGTCAGCAAATCAGCCAGCAGTTGCATGTCGCCTTGAGCAGGTTAGTTCAACAACCTAATGCTAGTCTTCCGATAAATTTCACTCCCAAGGCTTCATCGGCGCTAATTCTAACGACACCAAGATCTCGGCAAGGGCCTAATGATGCCATGGAAGCAAGGGAGAGGTTGGACGCAGAGGAGGGAGATGTGGTTAAAAGAGTTGGAGGAAGCCCTTCCACATCCCCAGCACCGCAGATGGCGATTCCTGCGTTTGAAAGAGATAGACCTAAATGGTCGATTAGGAGGTGCGAGAGGATGTTCTACCAATACCAAGTAGCTGAAAGGGAGAAAGTGCACATGGCTGCAGTTTATTTAGATGGAGTTACAGATGCTTGGTTTAAGAATTGGAGCCACGATAGGGTGGAATTGAGCTGGCCACAGTTTGTGATCGACTTGTGTAACCGGTTTGGAGAAAGGACCAAAACCTATGTTATTAATGGAGCATCTAAGACTGCTAATCAGGTAGTGCAAGAAGCTGATAAAGTAGCAGTGGAAAAGGAAGATGACGTACATTCAGCTGAGGCGGAGTATGAGATTAACAAGGTCATAACAATGGGAATAGTAGCTACAAAGAATGAGGAAAAACCTGAACTGAATAAGACAATTCTGAACTTCAAGAAAGAAAAGGCAGTTGTGGAAAAAGAAACTGAGGTTCTACAAGAGGAAATACTCGCTTAAAGTGTGCCTAGGGAATACTTCAACAATCAGCAAGTAGGAGGTTGGGGCAAACCTCTTGCTGATGAATATGGTAGTCCGCTCGATAGTGATGTTTCTAGGGTTCTGCGACAAGACCAGCCCAACTATGAGGAAGAATCAATTAATAAGACCAAACGTTGGGGTGATCTGGAGGAAGAAGAAGAGGAGGTGGAAGAAGAGAGTATTGTACCAGGCAACTTGCTTGGAACATCTCATACAAATGTCATTGGCATGGGCACACAAGACAAGACAAGACAAAGGTGACATTGCAGCCAGAAAAATTGGAAGTATTGTACAGATTTTTTCACATAGAGAGGTTTGCAATTATCTCTATGATTGGAAAAGATAGGGTTGCAGGACTGACAGCTCATTCAAAACCATTTTTAATGGCAATAAGAAAGAAGTCAATGGCTGAGATTGGTGTTGCAGCAGATCATAATACTATTATTGTTGAGAAAGGGGAAAAGAGAATGCAACAGCAAAGAGAAATACTAGAGAAGAACAAGAAAAGACGAAGCAGAAACCAATGGGTAAAGAGAGGCATTGGATGAAGTAACACCGGCTAGGTTGTAATAAGTTTCTTGAGGACAAGAAACCTTTCAAGGAGGGGGAATTGTCACGACCCTTGGGTTATTTTAGGGTTAAAGCTGTAATTGGTTACATTGTTGGTTAGGAAATGCTATTAGTTCTGTTGTAGTACACATGGTGCTGTTCCTAGACTCTACTTCTAGTTGAACAGCCTATAAATAGGCCATAGTATGTAAAGAAAGGTATGCTGAAAGAATATAATAAATTCATAATTTTCCTCCCTATTTTCTCTCTCTGGTTCTTTCCTTGCTCTTCCTCATTTCTCTTGATTTCTGCACTATATCTCCCTCCAATTTCTTTTCCATTCCTCTCCCGAATTCTTCCCATTTCCTTCCTAGACCCTAGCTAAACCCTAGGGTCGTGACAGATTAGTTCTAGGTTCAGCATGAACATGAACCAGTCTGGTTAAAAATTTGAGCCTTGATTAAAGTCAGTTCAATTCTAAGCTCAGCTTGAACATCAACCAAATTGAATTATGTACTGCCCTGACCGGTGTTGCAAGGTACGCCAACACTAACATAGAATCTCAGAGAGAGCAATATGACAGACTCAAAAAAAAAGAGGGGGGAAATAAAGGGCAGAGGGTGAAATTCAATAGAAATTTGAAAGGAAAAAATAAGATCTAAAAGGGAACAACAAAGAATACAAGATGTCTTGTTAAGTCCAATATTATTACCACTAAACACTAAATTCAAATCAAGGAGTAATGACCTCAGAGATTCAATCAAAAGACACAATTTTGAAGACTTTGTAATAAGATCAATTGACACAAATATCTTATGCCACGTCAAAGAGCTGTTTGTTTTAAGTCACACAAGCTTCCTGGAGATATGTCACATGCAAAAACAAATGGGTGTTCAAACACCAAGCTAAATACACCAGACAAGGTTTTTCTTGGACACAACAATTCAGTACAAAAAGCTCTTTTTTTAACACTTTATTCTTTCAAATGGTGCATGAGACAATTTTTGGTCAAATAAAAGCATTTACACGAAAAAGGTTGTGAGTCATCCCAAATGGATAAAGTATATAGAAGGTAAATGAAACTTGATCCAATAAGATAGCACTTTTTTATGTTAATTTCTCCCCTTCATATACTTTTTTTCTTGATGTTTCTTAATCAACAGTTAGAATGTAGACTAGAGCCACTAACACTTCAACTGCTTGAATCCATGAAACTGCACAAAGTCTTTGAAATGAGACATAAAACAAAGTGGTACTACAAATATCACACAAACATTCATGGCATGCATAATGGTGCACTGTGGAACCTTGGCATAGAATACATGACATAAAATACTTGAAGAAAATTTTTTAAAAGAGAAGTCTTACAAAAGTTACAAGTGAGCACAATGCATGGATAAATCAAGATGTAAGACTATCATTTAGGTCAACAAAAAGAGAATCATTTTAAATTTCCTATTTAACATTTTGTTCTTTGCTAATAATAAATTGAACAAAAAAGGGACAAAGCAGACAATTTTTAGAGGGAGCAAAGAATCTAGTCAATGACACAAATTCCAAGAGATTTATAGAAAAATTTCAAATCTAAATGCATCTGGTTGTTTAGAAAACAAATAAGCAAGTTGACTCTTGGCAGGGATATGCTCAAGAGATATGATCTTATACTTGACAAAAATCACAAGAGTGATGCTAAATATCACCAACTATAGAAAATTAACCAATACAACAGTTAACCAAACACTAGTCAACCTTATGTTTACTTTTGACATCATAAATGACATATCAACCCTTAATCCCAATAGGTTGGGTCGACTAGATGGATTCTAGCTTGCTAATCATCTCTATCTATGGCCATATCTTGTGTAAAGCACTTATAACTCATATCATGCCTAGGAGTCTCACACCAAATTTTATGTGTCTTCCTCTATCTCTTTTGCTGAAGACTAATTCCACTATACTTAGAGGAGCTTCTATTGGTCTTCTTCACACATAACCAAACTATTTTAATCATATCTCACTCATCTTATCTTTAATAGTGTCATTGTGACCTTATTACTGAATAACTTTATTTCTAATTTTATCTAATCTTTTATGGTAGCACGCTAATCAAAACATCCTCATTTCCACTACACTCATATTTTACACACCTTGGTGCTTTACTACATAAAATTATATCCCATGTAAGAAAACTAGTTCTATAGCCGTCTTATAAATTTTTCCTTTTAAATTCAACGAAATTGTACTATCACATAAAACACCATATGCAGTCTTCTATTTTAACCATCTTACCTTAACTCTATGGATAACATCCTTATTAATCTCTTCATCTTTTTGGATAATTGATCTAAGATATCTGGACTGATCATTTCTTAGGGTGATTTGATCTTCAAGTTACCATAACATCATCCATAGTCCACACTGTCAGATCGAAGATCTGGCGAAGGGGATTCTTCCACAATTAAGGAAGAATAGAGAATTGGCGGGAAGGGAGAGAACACGAGAATCAGAGAGAGAGAGGAAAAGAGAGAAGAGAAGAGAGAGAGAGAATTGGAGGGAAAGGATTTGTGGAATTAAACCTCACATAATCCCCATCCTTGCAAGAAGCTTCTTATTTATAGGAGATGGTTACAATCTAGAGAGTTTTTCTAACTAACTCCCTGCTGTGAGTTCCCAAGTGGCCATGTGCAGCTTGGGATCTAATTGCAGTTATACCAACTCCTAATTATAATACTAACCACCCATTAATCACAATCTTGCCCTCGGGCTATAATAACCCTCCTCCACTTGAATTATTTATTGTCCCCAAGAAGTCAAAGAAGACTGGCCACCCAGGGGTATTGCTAGAGTAGATCTGGTAAGTACTCCCAAGTGGTATTGTCCAGGTGCAGCTATATCCACTACACCAAAACCTGTGTAATAGGAAGAGAGTCCTTGTAAATCACTCTCGTGTCCAGCACTGCCTTAGGCTCCACCTCCACAACTTGGTCCTCCTTTAACTCTGGAACCCCTCTACTGACTTCTTCAGTTACTCCCACTACCTTCTTCAAGAGTGATACATGGAACACAGGGTGTAGCCCCACCCCTTCAGGGAGTTGTAGCCGGTAGGCCACTAGCCCCACTTTGGCAATGATCTAGAAAGGTCCATAATACTTGAGGCTAATTTTAGTTATAGGACCCTTATGGAATAGGTGTTGTTGGAACCTCTTGACTTTCAAATATACCTCTTCCCCTATTTCAAAGGCCATGTCCATGTGGTGTCTGTTAACCCCCTGTTTCATCCTCTATTGAGCCATGGTTAGTTCCTTCTTTATGACTTGCAATTTCTCTTGTCTTGCCTGTAGGTATAGGGTTAGTTGAGGTTTCAGTTGGGGTGTAGTACGTAACAATTGGAATTATAGGGGGGAGGATACTCAAATAATGCCTCAAACGGAGTCCTCTTACAAGCTGTATGGAAATTGGTGTTATCCCACCATCGAGCCAACAATATCCAACGACTCCAACTCTTGGGTTTCGTAAAGCATAGGCACCTGAGATATGTTTCCAAGCACTGGTTCACGCATTTTGTTTGGCCATCAGTCTCCAGATGGTAGGCTGATGACATTTGCAGCCCTATTCCCAACCCTTGGAACAAGGTTTTCCAAAACTGGCTTGTGAATATTTTGTCTCGATCTGAAACCACAGCTTTTGGTAGCCCATGTAGTTTAAATACCCCATCCATGAGTTTCCTCGCCACCTCTGCGGCAGTAAATGGGTGTGCAAGGATAATGAAGTGGCTGAATTTTGACAATCTATCCACTATTACCAGAATAGTATCAAACCCCTCAAACTTAGGCAATGCTTCAATAAAATCCATGGAAATCTGTTCCAGGCTTGGGAAAGTACTTCCAACGGTTGAAGAAGACCCAAATAGGGTACCTGTTCATACTTGCATCTTTGGCAGATAGTGCACTGCAACACATACTTAGTTACATCCTTTTTGAGCCCTGGCCAATAAAAGAGTTGCCTTACTTGGTGGTATGTCACGTTCAGCCCTAAGTGTCCTCCTATAGGGGAGTCGTGTAGTGATTGAAGGATTCCTCAGTTGAACATCTTCCCCTATAACCACCCTGCCCTGATATCTTAGCAATCCTCCCTTGAAGGAATAACCAATCTCCTCCTAAGGTTGTATTGCCAATTTGGTTATAATCTCCTTAATCCATGCAGTTTGCGCATAGTTGCTTGTTATACCTTGTACCCAATCCAGTACCGAGGTTGAGATGGTATGGCAGCTAGATGTGTCCTTTCTTCTTGATAGGGCATCCGTTACTAGTTTTTCCTTTCCCCTCCTATATTGAATAGTGTAGTCACATCCCATCAATTTGGTGATTCCCTTCCGTTGTAATTGATTGTGAGCTCTCTGTTGGGACAAGATCTTCAGACTTTCATGATTTGTCCTTATGATAAACTTCCTACCTTCTAGGTAATACCTCCACTTTTCAATTGCCATCAGCATGGCTAGCAATTCTTTATTGTATATGCTTAGGCCTTGGTGCCAAGGCTTGGCTCATGTATGACACTAGTTTGCCCTCTTGGCTTAGTACTGCTCTTATTCCCACGTCACAAGCATCAGTCTCCAATACAAATTCCTTAGAGAAGTCAGGTAGAGCTAAAATTGGGGCTTGAGCCATGGCTTTCTTTAGCCTCTCAAAGGCCCCTTCTGCCTCTGTACCCCAATGAAAGTTATTCTTCTTTAATAGGGTTGTGAGAGGCTTACTTATCACTTCATAGCCTCTGATAAACCTCCGATAATAACCTGTGAGTCCTAAGAATCCCCTTAGCTCCTTTAGGGTCCTAGGCTTAAGCCAGTGCTCCATAGCTACCACCTTCTAGGGATTTGTGCTTGTTGGACGAGAAAAGAAGATTCAAATAAATTAAATGATAGGAGAATTATCCTTGTAGGTTATCTGGTTGTTATATTATTGTATTTAAATTAGTTTAAGTTTATTTTTATCTGTTTTATCTCCTAAAGTTTAGGAGATAGTCTTTCCTAGTTTTGAGAATTAGATTATTCCAATCCTTTCCTACTCTATAGGAAAGAGATAGAGTTGTATCCTATATATATTTCCTATCCTTCTCAGTTAATATCAATCAAGCATTCTGTTTTGCTCGTTTCATGGTATCAGAGCATCAGGCTTGATCAAAAACTGTATAGTTATCATTTTTCTCATCTCTCAAGATCATGGCTGATGTTCACCAAAACCCTACCCTAACGGAGGCATCCGCTACCAGCTCTCCAGGTCGTCTTCCTTCAACTGGTCCGGTTTCCTCTTTTCCAAATCTACCAACTACGTCAATCGATAATCATCCTCTACAAATTATTCACCATAAATTGAATGGTAGTAATTTTAGAGAGTGGTTCTAATCTGTGCTACTAGTGATTAAAGGGAAAGGAAAATCTGGCTATTTAACCGGTGAAATTCCTGCTCCTCCTGCTGCAGCCACTACCTATGGCACTTGGGAGGCCGAAAACTCAACCATAATGGCATGGTTAATCAATTCTATGGAGCCTCGGATTGGGAGAACTTATCTATTCCACAAAACAGCCAAGGAGATTTGGGATTCGGTTCAGGAGATGTATTCCGACTTAGAGAATTCATCTCAAAACTTTAAAACAAAGTCAGCCATTAGAACAACCAAACAAGGTAACTTAAGTGTTACAGAATATTTTAATGTTTTGGTTGAGTTATGGCATGAAATAGATTTGTTTCATACCATTAGTTGGGAATGTACTACTGATAGCATGAAGTATAACAAGATGATTGAAAAGGATAGGATATTTGACTTTCTCTATGGGCTTAACACTGATTTGGATGAAGTAAGAGGTAGGATTTTGGGCACTAAACCCTTCCATCTCACAAGGAAGTTTTTGCTGAAGTAAGAAGAGAAGAAAGCCGGCGAAAGGTAATGCTCAACTAACTCGATAATCCAAATCTAACCCATCAGAATTCTACTCTTGCAACTGTTAAACAGGGAGACAATTTTTCAAAAGGGGTAGGAAAGGAGAAGCAGTGGTGTGACCATTGTAACAGACCCTACCATACAAAAGACACATGTTGGAAGATCCATGGCAAACATGCCAATTGGAAACCTAAAAACAAGAGAGAAAACACCCGCACAGCATATGTAGCTGAAACAATTGGAGAAATTGGAAGCAAAATTGATCTGAATCTAATAGAAGAACAGATCCAGGTCCTTTACAGACTAATAAACAAAGGTATTACCCTTGCTAGTCCTTCTACTCATCAACCCATTGCATCAACAATCCAAAAAGAGAAAGGTACCCCTCATTTTTCTCTGATATCACAAAAACTTCCTAAGGATGTTTGGATAATAGACATGGGTGCATCTGATCACATGTCCAGTTCCAAAAGACATATGACTGAATACAAGCCGTGTGATACATTAATTGAGGTTAAAATGGCCGATGGAACAACCTCTCCTACTCTAGGATGTGGAATTGTTTGTCTTTCGAAACTACAACTTAAATCAGTATTATATGTCCCTGGATTGAGTTACAATCTATTGTCAGTTAGTCAGCTCACTAATGACATGAACTGTAGAGTGATATTCTTCCCTTCCTACTGTTTATTTCAGGACCAAGCTTCGGGGATGATGATTAGCAGTGCTGAAGCTAAGGATGGACTTTACTGGCTAACTGGAAACATTTCATCTTCTTTCTCTTTGAATAAATCTGTTCTAATTGTTACAACCAATGCCAAAGCCATGTTATGGCATAAACGATTGGGACACCCAAGTTTTCCTTATCTTAGATTCTTGTATCCTCACATTTTTATCAATAAAGACCAAAGTTTTTCTTGTGAGCAATGCACTCTTGCAAAACAGTCCAAAACTCATCATTCTATTCACCTTTACAAGCCCTCAACACCATTTCATTTGATCCATAGTGATATTTGGGGACCCTCTAAACACCCTAATATATCTGGTTCTAGATGGTTTATTACCTTCATTGATGATCATTCTAGGGCATGTTGGGTATATCTTATGAAGGATAAATCTGAAGCTAGCTGCCTATTCAAATGTTTCCATAAATTTGTTTTGAATATGTTTCAAGCTCATATTCATATTTTGCGTACCGATAATGGTCACGAATATTTTTCCCATGACTTGACTAATTATTTGAATGAACATGGTATATTGCATCAAAGTCCTTGCCCCTACACACCACAACAAAATGGTGTGGCCGAAAGAAAAAATAGACATCTATTAGAGGTGGCTCGGGCTATGATGTTTACCTCCCATGTTCCTCATTCATATTGGGGAGAGGCTGTTCTTACAACCACTTATTTGATAAATCATCTTCCCTCTAAACCTTTATGATTTAGAACCCCACTTGAGACTCTTTGTGACATCTATCCTCATGCACCGTTTCTACAATCTCTTGATCCTAAAATCTTTGGATGTGTGGTATATGTTCATAACTACAATGTATCCCGCACAAAATTAGATCCCAAAGCCCTCAAGTGTGTTTTTGTTGGGTACTCTCCTTTTCAAAAGGGATACAAGTGTTATTGTCCTGTTACTCGTCGATTCTATGTTTCTACCGATGTCACATTCTATGAGAACCTCTCTTATTATTCAAGAACAGCTCCTTTTGCCAACTTACATGACCTTGTGCCTCTCTCTTTGCCTCTTCCTACTTCTCTACCAGCATCCTGTCAAGGGGCAGAAGTATCTATCTTTGACAATGTACTGGCAGAATCAACTCCTAAGCAAAAAAATCAAAATTCCCCACTGTTTGTATATTCTAGGAGACCTAAAAAACTTCCACAGACTCAGCATGGTCAATCATCTACCCTTGAAGCTAGTCCAACGGAAGGTGACAGTTCTTTAGGGGATGCATCAACAGAAGATAACAGTGGAGGCAAGGAGGAGACTGAAAATAACAGTGAAGGCGGGGAGGAAACTGAAAACAGCACTAAAAACAAAAGCACGGACAGTCATGCTCCTCAAGGAGATGGTCTCGATTGGGCAGTTCTTATAGCTCTAAGAAAAGGGGTAAGGTCATGCGTTAAATATCTTATGTCAAACCATCTATCTTATGCAAAATTGTCTCCCAAATTCAGAGGTTTTATTGCCAGACTTGATAGTACAGAAATTCCAAAACATATCCAAGGTGCTTTGGATGATCCTAAGTGGAAAGATGCCGTTATGGAAGAAATGAAGGCCTTAATTGGGAATCATACTTGGGAGATGGTTGAGCTGCCCCCAAGTAAGAAAACAGTTGGATGTAAGTTTGTTTTTACTATCAAACACAATTTCGATGGGAGTATTGAAAAGTACAAGACTCGATTGGTGGCCCAAGGGTTTACTCAAACCTATGGGATAGACTATGAGGAGACTTTTGCTCCTGTAGCTAAACTCAACTCTATTCGGGTACTTCTTTCTATAGATGTTAATCTTGATTGGCCCTTGTTTCAGTTTGATATTAAAAATGCATTCCTCAATGGGGATCTAGATGAAAAGATCTCCATGAGAATTCCACCCGGTTTTGAAAATGAGGTGAACAATGGAAAGGTTTGTAGACTCAAGAAATCTTTATATGGGTTAAAACAGTCTCCTAGAGCTTGGTTTCAAAAATTCAGCATGTCTTTAATCCGGCTAGGATATGAACAAGGGAAATCTGAGCATACTTTGTTTATTAAATCCACTAAAGATGGAAGGAAGTCTATATTAATCGTCTATGTTGATGATATAATTGTGACAGGGGATGATATGCAAGGAATTGAGGAATTAAAGAAACAACTGAGGGCTGAATTTGAGGTTAAAGACCTAGGGTATATGCAATACTTCCTAGGAAAGGAGGTGGCAAGGAGTAAAGCAGGCCTGTTTATCTCTCAAAGGAAATATATTATGAATTTACTCAAAGATACCGGGATGATGGCTTGCAAACCAGCTGGAACACCATTAGATAAAGGCTGGAAATATGAGGAGAAGGATGATGACATCCCAGTGGAAAAAGAAAGGTACCAAAAGCTAGTAGGAAGATTAATCTATTTATCTCTTACTAGGCCGAACATAGCCTATGTAGTAAGTTTAATTAGTCAATATATGCATTCTCCTACAAAGAGACATATGAATGCTGTTTTTCATGTATTAAGATACCTTAAAGGGACACCTGGGAAAGGGTTGATGTTTAAAAGGACAAAGGACCGAGGAATTGAAGTTTTTTTTTAATACAGATTGGGCAGGTTCTTTAGAGGACAGCAGGTTCACAACTGGCTATTGCACTAAAGTGTGGGGAAATGTAGTAACATGGAGGAGTAAAAAGCAATCTGTGGTGGCTCGCAGCAGTGCCGAGGCTGAATCTCGGGTCATAGCCCAAGGAATTTGTGAGGTTATTTGGTTAGAAAGGCTAATGGAAGACCTAAGGATACCCTTGACTCAACCTACAAGGGTATACAGTGATAGTAAATCTGCAATCAGTATTGTAAGGAATCCAATCCAGCATGATCGCATGAAGCATGTAAGGATAGATAGGAATTTTATAAAACAAGAAATTAATGAAGGAGGGATAATTCTATCCTATATTCCAACTGCTGATCAATTAGCAGATGTGCTCACAAAAGTCATGGTTAAACCAAGATTTGAATCCTTGATTAGCAAGCTGGGAATGACCTGCATCTATTCCTCAGATTGAGGGGGAGTGTTGGACAAGAAAAGAAGATTCAAATAAATTAAATGATAGGAGAATTATCCTTGTAGATTATCTGGTTGTTATATTATTGTATTTAAATTAGTTTAAGTTTGTTTTTATTTGTTTTATCTCCTAAAGTTTAGGAGATAGTCTTTCCTAGTTTTTAGGATTAGATTATTCCAATCCTTTCCTACTCTATAGGAAAGAGATAGAGTTGTATCCTATATATATTTCCTATCCTTCTCAGTTAGTATCAATCAAGCATTCTGTTTTGCTCGATTCAGTGCTCACACTTTCTCTTGATATAATATGGCCCAAATATTCCACTCTAAGTTATGCAAATGTGCACTTAGACCTTTTCATGTAAAGTTGATGGCCTTTGAGGATTTCAAATGCCTTTCTGAGGTGGGTCAAGTGTTGGTCTAGGTTAGAGCAGTAGATTAAAATGTCATCAAAAAATACCACCCCGAATTTTCTGAGGTAAGAAGCAAAAATATGGTTCATTAGGGCTTGAAAAGTTGTAGGAGCATTAGTGAGCCCAAATGGCATCACCAAGAACTCATAGTTTCCTTGGTGGGTCCGAAAGGCTATTTTATGGCAGTCATTAGGGTTCATCCTGATCTGATGATACCCTGAGGTAAGGTCCAATGTGGAAAAAATTGATGCTCCTATAAGTTCATCTAGGAGATCCTCAATGATGGGTATTGGGAATTTGTTTTTGATTGTCAAGGAGTTCAATTACCTGTAATCAACATAGAATCTCCACGATCCATCCTTCTTTTTTACCAAGGGGATCGGGGAAGCAAACGAGCTTTAACTCGGTTGGATGAGGGATTTGTCTAGAATATCCCTAATTAGTTTTTCAATTTCAGCTTTTTGGACAAGGGAGTATCGATAGGCTCTTAGGTTAACTGGTTCACTATTGGGTTTGAGGTGAATGGAGTGATCAAGAAACCGATGTGGGGGAAGGGTGGCAAAGATATCCTCAAACTCCATTAACAATAAGTGAATAGGGTCTTGTGAGTGTACCTGAGTGGTGCTTGGCTCTGGGGCCTTGGCCATAGGTTGGCCTCCTCTCCTCAGCCAGTTGACAGAACTATCCTCCCCCTAGTCACTGTCCTTCTCCAGGGCATATAGAGAATGTAATTGCCCTACCAACATTCCCCCTTGCTCCAAGAGTTTCTATAGCCTCTTCCCTGACACTGTCTTACATTCCCCCATCTCTTGACACCCCACCAAGGTAACCTTTTGACCTTCCCTATCAAAAGTGACCTCCAGAGTATTGAAGTCAAACACTAGGGGACTCACTGTCCGAATCCAGTCCACCCCTAGCACGATGCGACATCCCCCAAGCCGAAGAATCCTCAAGTCAGTTGAAAATTTCTGACCCCCCATCACCCACCTGAATTCCTTACGCTTATATTGGCTCACCATCCGACTCCCATTGGCAATCAGCACAGACAATTGGGGAGTCTCTTGCATTTCACACTATAGAGTAGTGGTTGTCTCCTCATCAAGGAAACTGTGAGTGCTGCCACTGTCGATGAGCATCACGAGTTTCCTTTTACCTTTAGTACCCTACCCAATGCACATCCTTGCAAAGCATGCATGGATATTTCCCCTTCTTCATCCCCCTCAATCTACTCCTCTTGTTCTTCCACTCTTTCATTTTCTATTTCCTCCTCTCCTTAGCCTTCCATTGTAAGTAACATTCGCTTGCACTAATGCCCTGGCCCAAACTTCTCCCCACAATGAAAAAAAGCCCCAACTGTCATTTCTAACCCATAGTCAGGGCCTTAACTGGGGGTGGTGTTGGTTGGTGCCTCACTGTCACCCCATTTTTTTACCAAGGTTGATTACTACCCTTGCTCATTGCCCCATAGGAATTCTCCTCCCGAAATCCTTTAGGAGACAACTTGTGCCTTTTGGCAAAAGCCTCCAAGCCCATATCATGAAGATGTGCCCACTCTATTGCCTACCTTACTGACGTGGGGCAGAGCATCATAATAGTGGGGTAGATATGATCATCCAACCCATTGATAAAGCTGGATACAAAATAAGCTTCATCTAAAAAGTGGTGGAATAAGGACAACAAGGATCAGAGTTTCTCAAATCTCACCTAGTACTCCTCCACGGATCCCCTCTACTTTAATTTATTGAATTCTTCTATGACGTTGGTTCTCGACTTTTCCCCAAACTGATTGCACAAGCCATGTACAAACTCTGGCCAACTCCATTCTACCCGTCCTCTACTCCAATTCTAGAACCATGTGTCAGCAACATCATCTAGATAGGCCACAGCCATATTCACCTTCTCCCTTTAGGCTATCATGTATTGGTAGAATACCCTTTCATATCTCTTACTCCACCATCACGGTATGTCCAGTTCAAAAGCGGGAATGTCCATTCATGGCCTTGGAGGGTTGGAGTGGTTGCCGCCAATTCCTAGAGTCAGATTGTCTTCTTTTGCCTCCACCCTATCCCCTGCTTCCATCTAATCCTTAGGCCTCTGCCTCGCCCTCAGCGTCGTTAGGATTGGCGCCGATAAAGCCTGAGGAGGAAAGTTCATCAAGAGACTGGCATTAGGCTGTCGAGCAAACATGTTCAAGACAGCACTAACGTGCTGACTTAATCTAGCAAATTCCTCCTAGAGCCCACTAATGGCTCCCTTCCAAATTGGTCACATTCTTTGATCAACTCTGATTGATCTCTTCCTAAGTGTTTCTAATACCCAAGTCCAACATCTCCAGGTGATCTTCTACTTGCTCCTGGTTTTGTCGCATCCCAAATTCAATGGCATCCAATCTAGATTCCATTTGCTTCGCCTGCGTGCCTTCAACCATGTCCGCTATCCTGGCCAAGTCGCTAGCTCTGACACCAAATGTCAGATCGGAGATCTAACAAAGGGGATTCTTCCGTAATTGAGCAAGACTAGAGAATTGGCATGAAGGGAGAGAACACGAGAATCAAAGAGAAAGAGAGGAAGAGAGAGAGAGAGGATTTGGGGAATTAAACCTCACATAATCCCCATCCTCACAAGAAGCTTCTTATTTATAGGAGATAGTTACAATCTAGAGAGTTCTTCCAACTAACTCCCTGTCGTGAGCTCCCAAGTGGCCATGTGCAACTTGGGATCTAATCGCAGTTATACCAACTCCTAATTACAATACTAACCATCCACTAATTATAGTCTTGCCCTCGGGCTATGACACACACTTATATTTTTACTGAACTTACATTTTATAAATTTGGTTTTCAATTTGCTCCACTTAAAACCTTTAGGGGTTGTTCTTTTCGTATTTCAGTTTTCAATTTTGAGTTTTGAATTCATTTTCAATTTTATGTTTTGAATATCTATTTTGAAATTGTTGAAAACGCGTTCTTTTTGTCTATATTCTGTAGCGTTTTCTGCGTTTTGGAAATTTTGAGCGTGTTTGTAATGAAAACAGCCAAAACAACTTTTTATTGTTTTTGAGTTTTTTTTTTTTTTTTTTTTTAACAAATTTTTTCCTTTTTTTCGAAAATGCGTTTTTAAAAATACGAAAGTAAACACATTTTCACTATTTTGGAAAATTGAAAAACGAAAACGGCCTAAAAATAGCAAAGAGAACAAGGCCTTAGATTCTAGAGTGTTCCTCCATATCTTGAGCTTAGTATTCAGCCTTCTTTTGTCTCATCTCCATAAAGAAAATGTTATCTGCAACTAGCATACTAGCATACAACAAGGCACCTCCACCTAGATATGTTTAGTGAGTTCATTCATTACTAAGGCAAAGAGAAACGGGCTTAAAGCAAATCTTTAAGTAATATAAGTAATTGGAAAAGATCCTTAAGTAACATAAGTAATTGGAAAAGCTTCAATATCTGATAAGTTTTACTGCTAATATTTTTCCTCATCTAGGTAAAGAAGAGTATGGAACAACACGTATAAAATCCAACAGCACAAAGTTTAAATATCCAATATTGTGACATGTTAGATGATGGGTATAAAAGGTACCTGCTTGTCCCAGTATAAATGGTAAGCTTGACTTTCCCTGTCTCCAGACCTTTAAGCTAAAAGTGCTGAGTGCTAGCAAAGCACCTCCATAGAGTACACCAGTGGTTAAGGTAGTTGGATTTCTTGTAAAAATAAAACCAGCAAGCCCCCCAATTAGAACAAACCCACCTATTGAAAAATATAATCAGCAAAAAAAATCAATTAGCACAAAAAGTCAGGGGTATGGATAGCAAGCCAAATAAAATAGCCCAATGTTGGATAGACTTCAGATACAACAAACATGGGTCACCATAACACTAAGTTACCATGAAGGTTAAATATTGAAAAACAGTCCGCATAAAATCAGCAGTTCACAAAAACACACAGAACTTAGGGAATAGGAAAATGGGATTACTGCCTCTGGAATCCACCCATAAAGAAGGTCACTGAGGTCTCAAGGCATCACATACCCTGTGGTAGAAACAATGTAGAGAATAAAACAGAGGAACTTGCTGAACAGACCCTTGTGCAGTTAAATACGTAATCACATTAAGAATCCCATTTCATAATTATCTAGAAAAAGTAAATCGTTTCGGTTTCTACATGAACTTTACTTCATTGGTTGTAGATAATTTCATAGTCTCAAAATTGCAGAAATGAGCTATATAGGTCATCAGTAAAGTTTTCATAATCACACTCACATTATTAGGCCCTTGTCTTTCTATACAGTTTTGAGTTGTCATACATGATTTCATAAGTCAAAGTCTTAGCTCCCCCTGTAAGTCAAATTCTTTTAGATTAAAGAATCCTTCATAAAGCCAAGTTAATAGAGAAAACGTTATTAACAAATTTTGAGCAGAATGATCTTGCAATTTGTAAATATAATCCTAATCCTGTCTCACAATTTATGCATTTTAATTCCTAGCCAGATCTGGCCTATATTTATTTCCCTCCTTGAAAACCTATTTTACAAACCTACCAAATTTTTTCATCAACCTAAAAACCATAAACCAAACCAGCCTCACTTACAGTTTACAGGTAATCTTTGTAGCCATTAAAAATCAGCAATGGCTGGCCATAGATGAAGCCCTCTGTTGCTGACTCCATTAGTTTGTGCTAATGTAGGAGTATACTCTGCAGTCATCCTACATCAAGATGTCAAAACAATAATTGTGTGCATTTTCCATTTTGTATGTGTAACGTGTACACATAAATATGATGACAAAAGCCCTGAAGGGAATGCTCTAATATACCTGGGAATAACCTATACAATAAAATCATTCTCCAACTCATGATATTATACAGTATATTACTTGATAAAGATCATGGTTTGTTTTATTATTCTTAGAACACCATAAGAGACATGGCATCCAATACATGTTAAACTAGCAACCAGAAACTCACAGAAATGTGTCCATAAATTATACAAATGGAATACAATGACAATGTGAAAAATCTAACAAAGCCAAAAGAATGATATAAGCTATCATTATAATTCCAAGTCATGTGTCCATAAGTGGGAAATGATATGTCATAAAGCTGGCAATCATCTTCTGAACTCATACACTTTAAGCAAATTGTACATTTATGAGTAGTTTGGGAGACTAGAAACATAATCAACGAATCCTTAATTAATTTCATAGACAATGGTGCTGAAGTACATAACTAATGGCTCACTTCTCCCACTCATCAGCCAGGATATGCCTACTAATTTTTGGGTGAAAACAAAATATCCGAAGTACATGCCCAATACAGAGGCATACTCACCAAATGGAATGCCAAGACAAAAATCATGGATCTTTGCTGCCCTTTTCTTCTGAGTGAGACAATGGTCTTGCTTTGGCTCATTCTCCCCCTTGCCATTGAAATTTTCTTCTGAGGTTGTGAAGGAATTTGCTGACCCTTCAATATGAGATCTTGAAGCATCAAGAGTATAACTTAGATTGCTCTTTGTCTGTGACCCTGACATCCATGTGCCACTTCCATTGTCACTCATGACAACCAGTACCTACAAAATTAAATACCCAATACTTAGACCAGCTAAAGATGCAGTAAATTAGGTCAAATAAAGCAGTTAGCAGACAGTAGGAAAATGGCTCGAAAGTTGGGCAATTTATGATAAAAATGTTGATATCAAAGAAGCATGTCTACTTTAAACATAGTCTGCAGTATAAAAAGCACTGAGCAAATATTTACTATTTTTCAGGGGTAATGTTCATGAACACAATAAGAAAAAAGCACAAAAAACAAAAATAAAAAGCGTCCCTAGTGTATGAGGTCCGCCGAATCCCCGCTTTGCAAGGGTGGGGAAGTCGTTTTTATATGCAACTTTACCCTCGCTTTGCAAAGAGGTTATTTCCAAATCTCGAAGTTGTGACCTTCTAGCAACAAAGGACTAACCTTATTTCTGCTATCAAGACTCACCCTCCACTAAAAATAAAAGTAATAACAAAATAGGGCATGCCATTCAGCATGTTTGGCATGTGTCCCAGAATGCCCGTCCTTATTTAATACATATCTGAGGTACAAAACCCAAAATAAAATGTTTGTACTCCCTAGTCTACATGCTATAATATATTAGAGACAATTATTTTAATTTATACAACTAGATTTTAACAACAACGAAAACAATTACAAGCCTTAATCTCACAAGGTAGGGTTAGTTACATGAATTCTAACTTTCAACCATCTCTATCCATGGCTATATCTATAAGGCCATTATACCTGTATCATATTAAGGGTTTCACACCAAGTTTTCTTTGATTTTCCTCTACCTCTTTCATTATTAATTTCTTCCATTCCATGTACTTGTACCACAAGTGCATCTATTTGTCTTTTTCTCATATGTCCAAACTATCTTAATTGCATATCTCTCACCTTATCTTCAATACGCTCCAAGCTTATGATGTGTAATCTTGTTTTTGAATTCTCTCTCACATTGTATAACCACACATCTAATATACCATCCTTGTTTCAGTTAAGCTCCTATTTTGTTGTTGATCCTTAATTACCCATAATTCAAAACCATAAAAAAGAAAGATGGTCATGTATCTGTCCAATAAAAGTGCAATCAAAAAGGCCCAAAAAAAAATGAAATAAAATAGGATCTGAATTTCTATAAGAAAAATAAATGTCGAAACGAGCCACGATGGAGACTCATGATTTAACCCATGAGAAAAAAAGACTTGAAAGAATTCCTGCATGAAATGAAAAATCTAGGGCACAAAACTAAACAGAAAAGAGACGAGCAAGATTTCCAGCAGAGTGAAAAATAATGCCGCAATAGATTCTGAAGATGAGCTGCCTTTAAATAGACAGCTCAACAGCTCATAACAACAAACAAACAAACAACCGCTAACTGAAAAGCTAACTGAAAATATAAAGAACAACATATATATAGCTAGAGAAAGAATATGATATTTAAACTACTCTAACACTTCCCCTCAAATCGGACTCCATAGAAGTTGAGTGGTCAAGTGTAGAGAATCTTTCAGCATCTGTAGAACCAGCATGCACAGGAGACAAAACCAAACCAAGCCTTGCTCGTAGAAACTTAAACCGGTCTCTAGGCAGTCCTTTTGTAAGAACATCAGCCACCTGATTAGCTATAGGAACATACCTAACCTCTACTTCACCATTCTTCACTTTCTCTCGAACAAAATGAACATCAACCTCAATGTGTTTGGTTTGAGAATGAAAAACTGGATTCTCAGACATGTTTTTGGCAGCTAAATTATCACTCCACACAATAGGAACAGCAGCACATGGATAGCCTAACTCTTGAAACAATGTTTTCAACCACATTAATTCAGTTACACCCAAGGCAATGGCACGATATTCAGCCTCTCCCACAAACCTAGCAACAACAGTCTATTTCTTGGATCCCCAAACAATAAGATTCTTGTCAAAATAGACACAAAAACCACTTGTAGAGCGCCAAGTCACCTTGCAGCCAGCATGGTCTGCATCAATGTATACTTGCAAAGACAAATCAGCTCGTGAGGGAGAGAAAACTAAGCCCAAACCAACTCTGCCATTTAGATAATGAAGCAAACGCTTAAAAGCTAACCAATCCTGAACCTTGGGAGTGGACAAAAATTGACTCAATTTGTTAACTGTAAAAGCTATGTTCGGGCGAGTATATGTCAAATATTGTAATGAGCCAATGAGAGTTCTATACAAAGAGGGATTGAAAAATAATTCTCCTTCATCTGTTAACGAAACTCCAGTAGCCATAGGAGTATCACACGGCTTGCTATCTTGCATAGCAGTCTTTTTCAGTAAGTCAATCACATACTTAGTTTAAGTTAGATAGATACCACTGCTATCTCTATAAGCTTCAAAACCCAAAAAGTAGTTCACAGAACCAAGAGTCTTAAGGGCGAAATGAGTGTCCAAAGCATTACTACACGACTTAAGGGCAGCATTATCAGAACTAGTGAGTAGAATATCATCAACATAGATCAACACATAAAGCACAAAACCAGCAGTCTTCTTAATAAACAAGGATACATCTGATACAGCCTGCACAAAACCCCAAGATTGTAGGGCTATTCGCAGCTTCATATACCAGGCTCTAGGAGCCTGCTTCAACCCATACAAAGACTTCTTTAATTTGCAGACATGGGTAGGAAATTGAGTACTAACAAAGCCCTCAGGTTGGACCATATAAACTATTTCAGTTAGATCTCCATTAAGAAAGGCATTATTGACATCAACCTGTTGAATGCACCATCCATATGTAGCTGCCAAAGAAAACAAAACTCAAATGGCTGGGTCCTTAACAACCAGGCTAAAGGTTTCAGCATAATCGATACCGAGAGTTTGATGAAAGCCCTTAGCAACCAGCTTGGCTTTATACTTAAGAACAAAACTATCAGCATTATATTTCACCCTAACCACCCACTTATAGCCAACCAAATTCATATCCTTTGACAAAGGAACCAAATCCCAAGTGTGATTGTTCTGCAAGGCTGCATACTCCTCATTCATGGCCTTAACCCATCATGAGTCTAAAAGGGCCTCACTAACGAAACTAGGCTCAATGAAACTCACTAAGGCATGAGGAGAAGGGGCAACTAACTGTTTGGACTTGGATCTTGTGACCATAGGATGAAGAGAAGGGGCAGGAACAAGTTTAGATGGCTTAAGGTTTAGACTGAGGTACTGAGACAGATGTAGTAAGGGGTACATAGACAGATGAAGAAGCTGTAGGAGATTGCAGCTCCTATAAACGTGCTGCAATTGGAGCTGAAGCATTACTTTGACCACCAGACTGTGTGGGAACCAGAACTGATGCAACCGGAGCTGGTGCAACCGAAGAACACCATGAAGAATTAGAGTGAAAGAAATTAGGATCCAAAAAGATAGTAGAACATCCTTGAGATATGGATGACTTAGGCACTGAAGATAGGGAAGTAGGAAACAAAGAAGGATAACTAGGATTAAACTGGACATGCCGAGACGCATACACTCTCCCAGATGGATGCAAGCACTTGTAACCAGCTTGAGTATGACTATAGCCAAGAAAAACACACTTGGCAGAATAAAAATCAAATTTATGTCTATTATATGGACGAAGAAAAGGAAAACAAACACAATCAAATGATTGAAGAATGAAGTAATTGGGTTGTTTATGATACAGCAGTTCAAATGGTGTTAGAGACTTTAGAGAAGAAGAAGGAAGCAAGTTAATAAGATGAACTGTTGTTTGAAAGGATTCCACCCAAAACTGAAGAGGCATATGAGCATGTGACAATAATGTTAAACCCATTTCAGCTATGCGTCTGTGTTTGCGCTCGGCGACACCATTCTGTTGATGAGTGTGTGGGCAAGTAAAGCGAGATTGGATTCCATGTGCTTGAAGATAAGGTAAGAAAGCTCTAAATTCCCCCCCATTATCAATTTGCAAAACCTTAAGCTTAGTGTTGTATTGAAGTTCAGCAAACTTGTGAAATATAGTGAATATAGATAAGGCATCTGATTTAAGCTTTAGGGGGTAGAACCAAGTATACCGAGTGTAGGCATCTACAAAAATGATGTAGTATCTATAGCCTTCCACAAACAAAATAGGGGCAGGTCCCCAGATATCAGAATAGACCAATTCCAAGGGTTTAACAGCTGTAATATCATGATTAGCAAAAGGAAGCTGACTTAATTTTCCAATCTTACAAGAATCACAAAATGACAAATCTGAAACTTAATAGGAAATTCCCATTTTATTCAACATAGATCTGAGTACATTCATAGAAGGATGTCCCAATCTATCATGCCACTGTTGGCAAATTTGATTACACTGAACATCATTTACACCCTGTGGTAACTCATGACAGAATGAGTGTGACCTTTTACATGTACCTAGTTTATTACATGTAGTTGAAGAAAACGTAGAAGAAACAAACGAAGGTTCTAGGGGTGAAGCAGAAGTGCTGCCACCAGCAGAACAAGAAGCTGGAGTCAACCGATAGAGCCCATCTTTAAGATGTCCCTAAAGCAGCACCAGTCTGGAAACTTTGTCCTTAATCAAACAAACATTTGAATCAAATTCAACCACAACATTATGGTCATGAGTAAGCTGAGACACACTAATTAAATTCTTCTTCATACTAGGAACATGAAGGACATCAAGTAAGGGAAGAACTAGATCTGGTTTGGATTGCAAATAACTTGTGCCAACATGAGTAATAGAAAGTTGCTTACCATTACCAACAACAACTTTGTCTCCACCAGTATAGGGAGCATGCAAAGAAAGGTTATTTAGGTTGGAGGTGATGTGGTTAGTTTCCCCAGAGTCAACAAACCAATTTGGATCTGGAAGAGAGGGAGAGGCTGCAAAATTATCAAGTGTGAAAGAGTTAAAAGGACTACCATAGTGAGAGCCTTGCATTGAAGCCATGTCATTAGTGTAGAACCCATTCGAATCACTAAAGGAGGCCACATAAGCTCTAGAGGGGTGTTGATTCATAGACTGAGGTTGATTAACAAACTGAGGTTGATTGCCACCATCAAACCTACCAAAACTTGAGTTGGATGGTCGCTGGAAACTTTTATCAAATCGATGATAACACCGATCCACAAAATGTCATGGCTTACCACATAACTGACAGTAGATTCTCCTATTTGAAGCTCTAACTCGGCCTCTCCCTCCTCCTCTATTACCATTGCCTCGCTGAGAGGATCCTCTTCGATTACTACCAAAATTAGAATTCTAAACAGAAGGTATTGATGCCACATTTACATGCATAGTAGAAACCGAATCAAAGTTCACAGTAGAATTTTTTATTGAAAGTCTTTGTTCATGCATCAACAATAAGTATTGTACCTTCTCCAAGTCTATTTCGTCCATTTGATATGTAATAAGACTAACAACCGTCTCATACTCCTGATCTAGTCCATTAAGAATAGCAAGTAACAATTCTTTATCATTCAGTGGTTCAATTATTGCTGCCAAAGCATGTCCAACGGTTTTAATCTTAAGGATGAAATCATTTATAGACAAAGAGTCCTTTTTCATAGATCGCAGCTGCTGTTTTATTTGAAATGATTTAGCTATAGTCTGGCGAGAGTACAAATTTTCTAAAATACTCCATACCTCAGCCGATGATTCACTATGGATCACCTATGCAAGTACCTCTTGATCAATTGTTGAGAATAACCATCCCAGCGGAAGTTGATCGGATCGAATCCAGTTCAAATACTTTGGATTAACTTCGGTTTCTTCACCGTCAGATGCAGCCAGAAACTTCGTAGGAGGTGTCGTTTTATTAAGAAATGACACTAGATTGAAAGCACGCACCGTAGCAAGAACTTGTGCTTTCCAAAAGATATAATTGCTAGAATTGAGTTTAATTGGAATGAAATTGAATGCCTTAGCAACAGACGAAAAATCCGACTGAGATGCAATCGATAACGAGGAGGAAGAACGAGGAGAGGGAGACGAGGAAGAATCGAGAGTTCGATTGGAGGCCATCAGATTAGATCGGTGGCTTTGATACCATGAAATGAAAAATCTAGGGCACAAAACTAAATAGAAAAGAGACGAGCAAGATTTCTGGTAGAGTGAAAAATAATGCCTCAATAGATTCTGAAGAGGAGCTGCCTTTAAATAGACAGCTCAACAGCTCATAACAACAAACAAACAAACAACCGCTAACTGAAAAGCTAACTGAAAATATAAAGAACAACATATATATAGCTGAGAGAAAGAACATGATATTTAAACTACTACACTATGGTATGATATAATGTTAGCATATGTGACCAGCCCAAAATTCACCATATTGAGAAGCATTTATCGACTTTGAGAAACCACACTCAAATTAACACCTACCAATTTTATTTTATTTGTGCATAAACAAAGCTTTCAACACATAAATAAGACAATAGCCAATTAATCAGTTTCTGTAACTAAAAAAACACAGAAAATGCATTTAAAGATTAATCTCCCAAACAATAAAACCTATTCCAACCAGTGTTGTAAAAAATGCTAAACCTTGGTGATTCAACAGATGGTATGCTTCTCATGAGACATGACATATGGTACCTTTTGACGATTTCAAAGCAATCATAAAGTTTTTTCCTTAAACTTGTGGAAAATAACTTGCTGACAAGGGCAAGTAAAAATTTGCCATCTTCCTTGTTTGCTTTAGGATAGAAGAGTCAAGGAAATGAAAAATGTGGGGAAAATGAGGATAGTTGTTTTCTTTTCTTTTTTTCCTTTTTCTTCTTCCTTACCTTTAGTTCCTGTGAGAGTTGAGCAAATAAAGAGAAAACAGAGATCTTAAGCATTCATCAATGGTTGAACCGACAAGGAAGAAGAAGAAAAGGAGAACAAAATTGTAACAACTGAATTCGTTTTTAATCAATCTTCTGCTTCTGCAACAACAGATTCTTCGTTCACAGATAGGTGGAGAAGAGCATCATCTGGAAGCTGACTGAATTGATCTTCTTCCTCCTCCTCCAATTCATGTTCTGCTTCTGCAACAACTGATTCCTCTTCTTCATTTGCAGATTGGTGGAGAACAACATCATCCAGAAGCCGATTGAATTGATCTTATTCCTCCTCCTCCAATTCATGTTCTGCTTCTGCAACAACTGATTCCTTTTCTTCATTTGCAGATTGGTGGAGAACAACATCATCCAGAAGCCAATTGAATTGATCATATTCCTCCTCCTCCAATTCATGTTCTGATTCTGCAACAACGGATTCCTCTTCTTCGTTTGTGAAAATGTCATTCTAAGAGACTTCTTTAACAGAATCCAGCATTGCCCACAATTGATAGCAATGTTGCCAATTAAGTTCTGGAAGTTCTTTTTTTAATTTTTGGCAAGTAAATCTATGCCACATTGCTATGCTCTATGCTGCCCTAGGCAGCCTGCAACCCTGTATGGGTTGAATGGATGGGTGCCATGATTCTGTGAGCCAGGTGTTTCCATCCCTTCCAACTTGCTCAAATGACCTTGAATGGCCCTCAGGATGCTCATGCAACATAGTAGGGAAAAGGGTGTGATTGGCTTCAATCATTGTGCAATACCGGTGGCGAGATGCCTACAGGCATATCACAATGATGAAAAGGGATGCCACAGCACAAGCCAACAGCTGGACAAACAACTCATGGCCATGTATAGATTCAATGGACAATGTCATGATGCAGTGGGTTGGGTGTGGCATGGACATGCCTCATGGCTTGCTTGAATGGCCTTGGACTACTTGTTCAAGGCAGCAGGGCGGCAGGTGTAACTGGTTTCAATCATTGTGCAGTACTTATGGCGAACACGGGACATGCCTGGGAGCTACTCAGGAGTGCCTACACTGCAGGCATGCTTGTGTTTGGCTATATCAGCAAAATTCTATGAAGTTTGTTGGAAGATAACAAGCGAACCCATTATACTCTTTCTTATTTCTACCCAAGAAAAGTTAGCCAATTCTTTCACAGCATTTTATCCCCATTTGAATGGAAAGTAATTTTCATGCATCTACAAACTGAAACCATGAGAACAATCAAAATTGTATTGGATTATAAGCTATTCTTACTTAATAAACACAGAGATATATGCATATGCATTATCCTTGTTTGGTGCCATTCCATTAGGTGACCGAGAAAAGAAAAACAAGAAACAAAAAATAATATATTTTGAAACTCTAAAACGAGTAAAACAGGTATTGTGAACCTTGATTGGGCAGAGACTTCCTTGCCACAAATTGCACAAAACAAACAAGCAAAGCTAAATCAATATTTTCTCCTTGCGAAATATAAAAGGATTTACGACCCACTCTTGGGTGGCAGGCAGAGAAAATCGAACAAAATATACAATCAGCATTTGTCATCTTAGGGTTCGAAGAACATAAAAAGAAAAACCTTACTTTAGTACCATGTTTGAGGAGGGGAGAGCTGTCACTGTCCCCAATTTGCATACAACGAGTCGACGACAACTAAAAAAAAACCTCAAAAAATAACAAAAATAATCGCTGCATTTTCTACGGAACCGAACGGGAGGCGGAAACAACATTTATACCTTGGGGCGAAAAATGGGGCATGGAGCTGATCGGCGGCGCAGATTCAGCCTGGCGCGGTTGATTGAAGAGAAGCACGCGAATTGATGGCAGATTGCGGACGACGACATGGCTCTCGATGAATCTGCTTTGTTTGCTGTTTCTGGGCTTCTTCTTCTTCCTCCTCTTCTTCTTCTTCCTCTTCTTCGTGTTAACACCTAAAACGCGCGATGGAAACGTGTTTGACCCAATCACCATCTGTCCTCCTCCTTTCTGTTACCCCTTTTTCATTTCTAAAACGGAAATTCTATTTCACACTCAAATTTGATACTATTTTGTATTAATATATTTTAATATATATTATATTTAAATAATATTTTCATTTAAATTTTTCACGTCAATTTTTCAAATTGAGAGGGAGTGTAGCATGGAGTTAAGACAAATAAAATTCACTATCGAGAGTAGCTAAGTGTTTTTTTTATACTATATTCAATAAATAATTTGTTACACTTAATAACAAGTTCTTCAAAATAAGATAAGATAAACTACATGTAGTTTTATTTACATTATTTTCTTATTGATTGCATGTAATAGGAGTTTATGTTTTTGTCTTATGTAATTGAAAATTTCTTGATACAGAAAAAATAAAATTATGCACAAGTAAAATTAGAACATATCCCAAATAAGAAACAAAAGCAAAAGAAAAAATGAACACATACTAGAGATATAGGGACTCAAAGAGAAAAAGTCCTCAAAAAACTACAAGGTATATAAGGTTGACTTCAACTATAAGCTATTATGTTCACCAAACCAAATAACAGGGAGCCAGATGTATATTTGATATTTCTTCCTCCAACACTGCTCGCCATTGCCAATTCTCCTCTTCTAAAATATGGCAAAACAAAAAACTCTCATCATGTGTGGCAATCGAAATTGTTGGAGTTATCCTCGCCATCTCTCCCCCCACAACGGCCATCAACACCATAAGCGATGGCCACTAGCAGATAAGAGATGTGGTTCACTACCTGCGGAAGCAGTAGTGACCAACGGATAAGACAAGTTGTTGACAATGTTTGATTTTGGGCATGACAAGTATAATGGGTTTGTGATTTTTTTATGAATTTTTTATTTATTTATGTATTGGATTAATGATATTGTGTATTTTATTATTGATTTTATGTATGTGTGAAAATTATATGTAAGATAAAATAAATATAATTAAGATTTATGAATAAATAAATAAAATATAAAGTAAAGTAGATAGGAGAATAGGGAGCATGATTGGAGCAATCATAGTTTTCAAAACAAAATAAAAATAGAATGCGAATTATTTATAATATAATAAAGAACAAAATAAGAAATTATATTGAAATCAGTTAAAGACAACTTAGGAGGAGGTGCCATAAGTGGACCAAGGCCAACTCTTGAAGAGATTGAGAGAACTAAATAATAGATATATGTGTTCAAATAGCGTTCTGAATCATATAAGGTAATTGGTCTACAAAACGCTATTGATCATAGAAACACCAGTTATTGCACTCTCGCCAAATATAGTAAACTATATCTTGAAAAACAAAATGGTTGTCGACTCGCCACGAGCGCTTGCCACTCTATCTTTTAAAGGCCCAACACACCCCATTATCCCAACGATGCCAAGGCCAACCAAATTTAGTCAATCTTAAAAAAATGATGATGATCCACCTCAAATAAAAATACTCAAATAACACGTGACTATGCCTTTTTATAATTGTGTGAATAGTTAGTAGGTTACATAAACTAGTTATTTTAAGTAGCAAGTTTTGCTTGCCCAACTCCATGCTAGCTCTCTTTTCCAATGTGGAAAAAAATAATGTGACAATTTTGTATTATTGTAACACCCCGCCTTTCACGGGCGCGTCACTATAAGGAAATTTTCGAGAATCTTTTTTTTTTTTTTAAAGTATGTCACACGCGGCGCCATGGACACAATCTTCACATGCAGATGAAAAACCTGTCACCTACGATGGTCGACACCCGCGGTGATTCCAAGAACAATCTTCACATGCAGGTAAAAATTCCGAGAACCCCAGTCTTACTCGTTTAACTAACAAGATCAATAGACTTAAAACTAAACGAGATATGATATAACATAGCGAAATAATTACATCAAAATGTCGTGGCCTACCACGAGTTTCATACAAAGTATTCCCGTACTGAAATATGTAATACAAACTTTCAAGTGATACAACGATGTCATACAACTGATTATACATATACCAAAATAAATACTAACACTCCCAAAATGGTACAACGATTATCCTTTAAACACCACTGGCCCCACCGGCCATCTCCTCGATCTCACAGCTGTCCCTGGCTGGAACGTTGAATGTTCCAAGGGCATAACCCAGGTTAGATGATAAAACATCTAAGTGATGGCATGAAACAGTTTATACAATGCATGAACAACATATGAGCATGGCATATACAAAAAATGACAACATGAAACATGTCTAACTTGAGAAATCTCCCTGACATACTCAACATGTAACACCCCGTCTTATACAGGCGTGTCACTATAAGGAAATTCCCGGGGTTTCTTTTTTTTTTTTTTTCAAGTCTGTTACTCGCGGCGCCTGTGAGCACAATCTTCACATGCAGATGAAACACTCATCGTAAAACTACAGCCGGCACTCGCGGTGATCTTAAGAACAATCTCCACATGCAGATATATACCCCGAGAGTTCCAGTTTTACTCGTTTAGATAACAATAACAAATCTTAACCGAACAAGACAATATAAACACAACGGAATACTTAATTAATCAAAATGACGTGGCCTATCATGTGTTACACACAAAATGTTCCCATACCGTCATATGAATACAACATTAATACTAATTATTACAACATCGTCAAGCGATATATAATATCAATGCTTCCAAAATAATACAATAACAACAATTATCAAACAAACACCACTGGCTCATCGGTCGTGTCCTCGACCTCGCTGCTGTCCCTGACTAGAACGTTGAATGTTCTAGGGGCATAACCCATGTTAGATGATAAACCATCTAAGTGAATGTATGAAACAATTATACAATGCATGAAAGACATACGAGCATGGCATACTATACGACAACATGCAGGACACGTCTAACTCGAGATATCACCTTGACATGCTTAATCCCTCGAATGTCCCACTATGGCACACGTTCACCTGGTCCAACGTTAATCCCTTGGGTGCACCGTCGTGACACCCGTTCACCTGCTTTAACATTATTCCCTCGAGTGCCCCAGTGTGACACCCGTTCACCTAGATTAGCATTGTCCCAATCTCAAGTAGACCCCATACCGCCCCATACGGACCCAACGATGCAATTAAACTTGACCCCACATGATATAAAAATTTACACGCCATGCACCAACATTTTAAAAATAAACAGTTAATGCAATGTAGTGAATATCGACACAACGAACGTAAGTAAAAGCCTTGTAAAATAAGCTAAGTCTAGGAGGGTATAATTACTCACAAGAACTCACCAAAAGCACTTAAAAACACTTTCGAGTCAAGGTAAGGCTAGAATCAAACCACTCACCTCAATTCGAAAAAGTCTGGATTTCGCCTCGAAAAACGTGCCATACCTCAAAAATTGTGTAATTATTCTTCCAATGACCCAATTGATTCCTATTTCACCATTTAAGACCTTTGGAATCAACATTTCTATTTTTCCACAATTTTCTCTATTTTTATTTAATTTTCAAACATTTCTACCTTCGGAAATTCATTAAAAATACCTAACATCAATTTTCACAAAATATTTTTCCATGATAATTCCTAGAATAATTTTACCTAAATTCTGAAATTAAAAACACAGAAAAAGACTACCTCACGCGCCACCCCGAAGCCCTGCGAGTGGGAGCCACGCGCCGCCGCACAGTCGTCTTCTCCGGCTCCGGCGACTTCCTTTGGCTAAAACAACTATGGGGCCTTGAAGATCTTGATGAGGCGACCTCAATGGTACCCTCAAATGCCCAAAACAACCACCGAAAAATGCCTTAAATGGCGGTTGCAGGTCGCGGCGTCGGCCAACCGGATTTTCCGGCCAACTTAAAAAACACCCACTTATCCTACACCAATCGATCCCAAATGCTCCAGAAATGACCCTCTCAACCCAAGGAACAAAAGCCCCTTATCCCTCAAGCTCAATTCAAGCAAAAACACAAGAAATTTTGAGCAATTTCGTTTTTGAAACCATCGGCCGAAAACCTTCTTTTATACTCGATTTTTACTCGATTCCCCACCCTATCTTGCTCGTCCTTATCCCTTAAGCCCAAATCTAGCCTCTAAACCAATCGAGAAACACCAAATCAAGTGCTAGACCCCTCGAACGATTCGTCCAAATCGGAAATATTTTTGGCCATCATTTCCGATCACATCCAACTCATTTCCGGCCAATGGAAGCTCCCAACGAGCTTATCATCGTCTGGAGGCTAGCCTAGAGCCTCCGGGCGACCTGCCCGATGCCCCAGAAGCGACCGCCGGCGGCCATAGGCGGCCGGTCGGTTTCACACCAAGAACTTTGCAAAAATTACATTTTAGCCCCCAGCCTTCTTTTAATTGAATTTCCTCCATTTCTTAGATACCCCTAGACTTTCTAACACTTCCACCACGGCCCTCAAGTTCTATATTTTCCATTTCCTTTTGGAATTTCTGAAAAATTCGTCAATTCGACCTCCCACTGATGTTTTGCAAAATCTGCACTTTTGCCCGGACTCTCCTAATTGCGTGCTTTTAACTTCAATTCTTCGAGATCTCTTGATTTTTATCAAATATCGTCCAATTGTGCCATTTCTCCTCAATTGGCTCATCTTAACCTAGTCATTCGTCTTTCGTTTGAGTTTTGAATATTGCACTTAGGCCCGAAACTTTGCTAAATATCATTTTGACCCATATCTTCGAAAATTCTCTTATTATTTAATACCGGGTATTACACAACCTCCCGTGGAATAAAACCATTCCACACTCCGTTGGGGTTAACCTTGCCGGGACATACTTAATCCCTCGAGTGCCCTACCGTGTCACTCGTTCACTAAGATTAACCTTGTCCCATTCTCAAGAAGACCCCATCCCGTCCCATGCGGACCGAACAACGACATGAAAATCGATACCCCGATGTTATGAAAATACATGCCATGCACCAACTCGTTTTAAAAGTAAAAATAGTTGATGCAATAAATCACATGATAGATATGCATATGATGTCACAATGTACATAAGTGAAACACCTTTGCAAAACAACCCGGGGTTCAGGAGGGTATAACTGCTCACTAGAACCGGTCCGATCACGTAGATCATAAGCTCGGGAGGGTAAAATCACTCACCAGAACTCTCCATACACACTTCAAATCATATTTAAGACAAGACAAAACTAGAGTCAAACCACTCACCTCAAATCGAAAATGTTCGGATTTCGCCTCGAAAAACGTGTCACGCCTCAAAATTCGTGCAACCCTTATTTCCAATTCACCAATTGTCTCCTATCCACCATTGGGACTTTAGAAATTAATATTTATATTTTTCCTCAATTTTCTCTATTTTTCTTTATTTTTAAACCTTTATTACTTTCGAAAATTCATAAAAAATACCTAATATCAAGTTTTACCAAATATTTTTCTATGAAAATTCCTAAAATAATTTTAAAAAATTACAAAATTAAAATCAAGGACAAAACCTACCTCACGCGCCACCCAGAGGCTCGGTGAGTGAGGCCCATGCGCAGTTGGTTCCGGTCGTTTTCTCCGGCTATGGCAGCTTTCCGGCGACTTCCTTTGGCAAAAACGACCACGGGGCCTTGAAGATCTCGATGAGGTGATCTTGATAGAACCCTCAAATGGCCGAAACACCCATCAGAGGACGCCTTAAACGGCGGTCGCAGTCCGGTCGAGCCCGACTTTCCGGCGAACTCACGAAAACCCCTCTATTTTTATACCAAATGACTCCAAATGCTCCAGAAACAATCCTCAACGCCCAAGGAACAAAAGCCCTTTATCCTAGAAGCTCGATTCAACCTAAAACTTAGAGAAATTTCACTCGATTTTAAATTTGAACCCTCGGCCAAGAACCCTATTTTATACTCGATTTTGACCCGATTCCCCATCAAATTTGGCTCGTTCTTATCCCTTAAACCCAAATCCATCCTCCAAACCAATAGAAAAGCCCCAAATCACGAGCCTAAGCCTTCGAAAGATTCGGCCAAATTGGAAATCTCTCCCACCATTAAAACCGGTCACCTCAATGTTTTTTCCGGCCAATGGTGAGTCCCTACAGCTTCATCATTGACTGAAGCTAGCCTAGCACCTCCCAGGTGACCTTCCCGATGTTCCCAGGCGGCTGGCCGGCGGCCACAGTGCGGCCGGTCGGATTCACACTATGCAATTTTTGAAAAATTGCATTTTAGCCCCTAGCCAAATTTTAATTGCATTTTCTCCCAACCTTTGATACCCCTAGACTTTCTAACACTTCCACTACTGCTCATAAGTTCCATATTCTTCATTTTCTTCAAAAACTTCTGAAGAACTTGCTATTTCGACCTCCTTCGGATAATTTACAAAATCTGCACTTTTGCCCGAATGTCCCAAATTATATGTTTTTGACTTCAAACCTTCGAAAATCTCTTGATTTTGTCGAATGTCGCTTATTTGGACAATTTTGAACTTTATTGGCTTGCTTGACATAGTCCCTCACCTTTTGTTTATGTTTTGAGTATTGCACTTAGGCCCGAAACTATTGTAAATTCCATTTTCAACCTCATATTTTTTGAAAATTCTCTTAATATTAAATACTAGATATTACAATTATTATGTTAAAATATTTGAAAATAATTTAATTAAATCATTTAAAAAAATAATATATCTTCAAATTTCTCATAATGAAAACCTCCCATGTATTGTGCAAATTAATTATTCTCCCTCAACAATTATAGGGTTTAACATAATTATCATTACTAGCTAATTTTCTCTTTATCCAGATTATTCTCTCAAGTAGTATTTGTTAACTAAGATATAGATTGAAAAAAGTGGGATATGGAAAGTATCTCAGATAAAAGTGATTTTTATTATATTTGTTAAATTTATTTGTAAATAAGTCATGTGACTTATTATTTTGAACTTTCTAGATAAATTTACTTCTCCTCCATTTTCAAATAAGTTATCTTGAACCTTATAAATAAGTTATCTTGATACAAACTTATCTTACTCATTTTAACAAATACTACCTCAATATATATGAGATGAACCAAACTAAGATTATTTCTCTCCAATTATGAACCTAACACGATAACATGGTGGTAGTCAGCAATTGTAGTTTACCATCACCACTAATTCTTTAATTTTTAAAATATTTTTGCTTATACAAATGAGTGAGCAATAAGAGATAAAGAGGAAATACAAAAAGCATTTTGGATATTTATAGAAAAAATAAGTCATTTGTTTATGAAAGAGAAAGTAATATACACTTAATAACCCCAATTGAGATTTTTATCATTTTGTCCCCCTTTTTATACCAACTTGAAGAGAGGTTTTATGTGTAATTTAATCTAAAAAAATTATCATTACTTTCTAAAATTGTTCATTGGATTATTTGTTATTAACTTTTGTCAAATTAGATGGTTGCATGATGTGTTCTTTTTTTTTTTATTCAAATATATGAAATTGGGTTTTGTATGATTTTCTATCGTTATCATTTGAGTTTAAGGAATAAATAGATTTATGACACTATTAAAGCCTAGTAAGGGTCTAAAAATTATCGTGGACAATTTATAGATTGTAAATTGTTGAGAAATTTATATTTTGATTTATAAAGAAAATAATTTTAAAAAATATATTTTTGATAAACTTAGTTTATTGATAATTTTTAAAATATTTTATATATTCATAAATTTAAAAACTTTATATTCACATATATATTTCAAAATGGTTGACTATCCACTTTGGTGGATCAAGAAATTTAAAACTTATAAATGTATATATTTTTTTTAAATCAGTGAACTTCAGCTTTATATATTTTTATATATTTCAAAACTGAAAAAGTAGTGCCTGAGGGCGTAGATCAATTAGTAAAGAAAGAATCGTTGGGATGTTACTCTTTGAGTTTTTAGGTTCCGTGTTCGAACCCTGACCAAGAGATAATTTAACAAGTAAGGAGTCACATTGAAAATGAAAAATGCTTGTTGCCCTCATGTTTGCGATTATGTTAAGGGTCGAAACTTACTTACTGGATTTCCTAATTTACCTCTCTTATTAAAATTGTGGGGTCGAATAGTGAGGGCGTTTGTGATTGTGTGTTAATAAAAAAAAATGAAAAATACAATTTTACATTAATCAATGTTAAATATTTAAGAAAATATTTTAAAAAATCGAATTAAAAATTAATTATGGTTAATACGAAGAGAGGGAACAGACCTAATTTGATCCCCCCATTAGTACTTCTATGCATCGCGAGAGAGAGAGAGAGCAAAGAGCTTTGCAGAACACAGCGATGTCGCACTCGAGTTGGAAAGCACAGGGAAGGGCGTGAAAGTGAGAACAGGGCAAGAATGATGGCTAGGCGATCTCTGTTTCTTGAATTCCTTCCCTTCAATGCCTCGAGAACACCGCGCCGTACCTGTGTTGGGACTCTCGCTACTGGATCCCGCCGTTTTCTCTCTTCGGGTAATCCCAACTACCTTCATTCCTTTCAATGCGATTTCAGTGTTCGCGAGCTTATATAATGTATGCATGCGTGCGTGCATATGTGCGTTTTGGGCGATATTTGATTCCTTTTAGTTTAAGCCCTTTTGAGGGGTTCTGGTTATTTCTTTAGCTTCTCGTGATTTGCAACGAAAGGGCTGTGTTTGGTGCTTGGATTTGTTTGGGGAAGAGGGATAAGTAGGAACTGGAAAGCGGTGGATTGGAGCTGAATTTCTATGTTTCTTTGGGGTCACAAAATTACGAGAAAGTAAAAATAAAATAGATATTTGTCCCCAAAGTTCATCCTTTTGGTTTGTTATACTTGAAAGGAATTTCATTTTCCTTCCCCTGACAAATCCCAGCTGTTGGGAAAAACCTCGCACACAGAGCACTGGTTAGTCCACCTAACAAGCGAAAGCAAGCACAAAGCTATATATATAAACAGCAAAATCAAAAGGATTAGAACAATACTTCCCTTGGTTGAAGGATAAGGATTCCAAGGCTCAGTCGTCCAATACCACACAAGGTAACACCAAGGATCGGATTCCAAACTGAAGCTAAACACCCAGCCCAAAACCCCTTTCGGTGAGATACCTGGAAAACCTAACTGATGAACCCACAAAAGGCAAAGCTCACAAAGAACGAAGGCAACACTCGGCTCCTCTCTTCCTGTCTCTCTTGCTCTCTGTTTTTCCCACACTTAAACCCTAGATAACAACGAGTATATATAGCCATCAAACCAGCAAAAAATCCGCCTGAAAGAGGGATAACAAAACCTGGATTATAGGATGGATAATACTCAAAGGATGACGACGAAAACACGGAGCAATCTGAAATCGCCATAACAGATGGATAGGGTTTCGAATTGCAACAGGAAAGGGGATAAGAGAGAATCGGCCGAACGAGCAAAGGGGAGAGAGAGCAGATTAGGTCAACCAACAGCTTATATATGGGCGTCTCACTGAGGCTTTGGGCTGGGCCAAAATATGGCCTGAGCTGCTTGGGCCAGGCTTGGCCCAAACCCCCTCAAATAAGGCCACATAGCTTCTTTTGGGCCATCTCCTTTTTGGGCTGCCATTTGTGTGGATTGGACATTTGGTTTGCTATCAATCCTGGGCCCTAAGGCCTATGATAGATTAGCCCACATCATAGCCTTGGGCTTAGTTAGGGAGAAAAAACCAACACCAGCTCCAGGATAACAACCTTTAACTTGTTTCAACTAAAAATAAAAATAAAGTGAATTACATCCAGTCCCTTAAGGTTTAGAGAGCTTAAAAATAAGAACTGCTCATTTGGCATACCCGAGATCCAGACTCAAGCCTGTGTCAGGACCTCGTCTCCTGATGGTGGAATCTCTCCTTACGAGAGATGAATTAGGGTCGGAGAAAGGTAGGGAGAAGGAGAAGGTAGGGAGAACAGAGGATTTGGAGGGAGAGAAGTCGAGGAGAGAGAAAGTGAGTCTGATTCTGTTATGGAAATTCGTTCACACTTTCTCATTCAATCGGGAGGCTTTATAGTTCCTCCTTATCGCCAATCTAGGCTGTTACAACTCTTACAAAAGCTAACAACTATAACTACTGCTAACAGTTTTTTAACCACCTACTAACAGCCTCTAACCACTAACTGCTATCAGCTCTACACATCAAAAGACCAATTTACCCTTGGTTTTTTATCGGGTCCTGACAGCCTGCTGATTAGGTGAGGTCTCCCACCACAACCTTGGCTGCATTGGCCTTGGGCCTATCTTTTCGAAATATGATATGATTTTTGTTTTATTTGTAAGTAAGATTATACCAGTCGGACCTATTGAGAGAGCAACTAAGACTCTTAAAACTCAAACTCGAGACCTCGGGCTCACTAGGCGCTAGCAGCTACCTCTAGGTTACAACTCCGGTGATATATAATGTTGGAAAATCTTTGGAGCCATAGATAAATTGATAATTTTTATTCCAAATTTGTAAGTAACAAACTTATCATGTTTTTGATCATTTCAGAAAATGAATTCATAAATTCAACAGATTTTGAGTTATAACTTTAGCTTAGAAAAGTTATATGTTTAATTCTAATTTACATTTTTATACATTATAGTTTCTGACGTTTTGAATAACTTCAGAATTTAAGATTTATAAATTAAAGTTCACACTCTCCTAGTTTTAGTCCTCAATCTGATGGTAGTGAAGATACCTTTGCTCTTGGATTTAATCACTAAATCTTGCTAAAATGTAATGTTACAAGAAAAAAAAAAGGCTGACATGAAAAATTGTCCACCAACTCAGCCAAAAAAAAAAAAAAGGAGAAAGTTCGCTAAGCTTTAGTGAGCCTCTTCTCTGCAACATGATATTTAATTGCCCATTATTGAATATGAAGTTTGGTACGACACTTTTTGGGCCCCCTACTTGTTGCATTTGGTTTGTCCTGGTTATGGTGCATATGCTTATTTAGTATCTTCTTAAATATACTGCCAAATGATGCACTACCTGTCTTGCTTTATAAATTGAACATATTGCTTTAATAGTTAGTTAGGATTTTCTCCCATTTTTCTATAAGCAAATTGCAAATAGATGTATTCCTGGAATGTAATACGACACTGCCTGGAGATAATATTTGTTCACCTTTTGATTCAATTCTGCTATTTTCTATTTAAAATAAATTCTTGAATGTGATACAATTATACACAACAAATACAATAATAACAACAATAAACTTTAATCCCACTACATGGGCTTCCTCCCACAGGCTACATGAATGTAGGGTAAATTTTTAATAGGCTTCCTCCCATAGAGTACAGGATGTAATTGTCATGAACCTAGGGTTTAGCCTAGGATTGGAATGACAATCGAAAGGAGCTGATGAATAGAATCAAGAACAGAATGCTGGAGAGGAAGAAATGGACAGCAATGGGGAAAGAATGTAGAGAGAAATGAGGGAGAGAAAATGAGAGGGAGATTGTAGAGAATTGTAGAGAGAGAATTAGAAATTCATTTAATCAATTCAAGCATGAAATCTCTTCACTTACAATTGGCCTTTTTATAGGCATAGCTAAATGCTTAACTAATTTCTAACAACATTCTAACAGCACCCATGTGCTTCTAACAACTTGTAAAATATCTCTAACTAGCTATTATACCCTATTACAATAATGCCCCTTTATTATTCCTATTGTTATGACAATTTCCCCACCTTGAAAGGTTTCTTGTCCCCAAGAAACTTATTACAACCAAGCCACTGTTTCTTCATCCAATGCCCAACTTCACCCATTGGTTTCTTCTTCGCTTTTCCTTTTTCTTATCTTGTTTTTTCCTTTTCTTTTGCTTTCTCTTTTCTTTCTCATCAGCAGCAACAACATTACATCTTGCTACCACACCAATAAAAACATGAATAAGCAAAACAAAAAGGGTCTCAGTCCCTTCAACAAAGAATACCTTCCCTTTCTTCCTTTCATCTTGTTCCGCTTTATCTTTCTGCGTCCTCCATTGCTCTAGATTAGAAACATATTGATCCAGCCCCAATATCTGTGTAGATTGAGGGTCATTTAGTCAAATTTTCTTGATCCAATGCTATTCCATTTCCCACAAACTTCTGATCCGAAACACCCCCAAATCCTTCAGCCCATGCACTAGCTAGCTAGGGTAATGAGTTGGCATCTTCCTTGTCAATTTCACCTAAACCGGTATGCTTTTTCTGCTCAACATTGGAGGTGAGCAATGAATTTGCTTCCCGCCCCCTCAATTTCTCCTTCAATGGTTCTATTTTAAGGAATTAATCTTTGTTAAAACTCTCGCGATAGTCATCGAAATATTCTACCGGAAAGTTGTAATGATACTTTTTAATCATTATCATTGCAAACTCCTGCAGCTTCTCTCGGAACATACGACCGAATTCCTCTCACGTTTCATGAATCCCACTGCTTGCTCCCTTGTCAATTTGACTACACACATTATCCAACCTTTCCCAAACTTGATTCTTCTGAATAAACTGCTCCTGACTCTTCTTGTTACCAGCTGAAATTGCAGCCTGTCACGGGACCATTATGTAAATAAAGAGCATTCTATAGTAGAAGGGCAAGGGGTATAGCTGTAATAAGTAATAGATGGGCAGTTATAGCACATGGCTGCTTTAATTCAAATGTAACCCAAATAGTGGCGCCAAGGCTGAAAGTATATAACCAACCTTCGCCACTAGGAGAAGTATCTTTTTGGCAATACAATTGAATCGCTCTTTCCCTCCAAACTTTTCTAATTCTCCCTCTCTTTCTCTCTCTCATCCTCTTATTCTTTATGTTCTTCTATCTTACCAATTCTCACACAATTCAATCAGAATTGTGAGAGAATTCGCCTTGTCAGAACTACAATCTGACAATTTGGTATCAAAGCACCATCTTGGGCAATCAAGTAAGGAATGGCTGACGGAACTCGAATGAAGCAGATGGAGTTGCAGCTTCATCAGGTTTCGACAACGATTGGCGAGATCCAGAGTAGGATGGAATCGTTGGAGAAATCAGTGGATCGACGAATTGATGGCGCAGTGAATGTGTGGCGTGAAGAGAGCAGATTGCAGGCGGCCAGATTGGAAGAACAAATGAGGGAGCAAGGACAGGCCCTCAGAGATCAGATGCAACAGTTTGTTCTGATGCTCACTCGACAAACTTAGGTTCGTATTTCACTTGAGTTTCCTACGAGAGATAGATTGGAGCCAATCCTGCATAGACCAAGCGGTATTGGCCGATTGGAGGGATCGACAAAATTGGAGGTGGAACCACAGGCAATGGAGGAGAATTTAGAAGTTCGGCGGCAAGGCCAGGGATTTGGATCACACCAGAATGGTCCTCATTTGCCTAAGATGGAGATACCATTGTTTGATGGTCATAATCCGAGGTGGTGGACGAGGCGTTGTGCGAGGCTGTTCAGTTTGCACAATGTGACCGAAGCTCAGAGAGTTATGCTGGCGGTAGCCTACTTGAACAATGAAGGAGATGCTTGGTTTCAAGGTTGGAGTGGAGTAAGGGAAATCTGTTCGTGGGAAGAATTTGTGAAAGGATTGTGTGAACGGTTTGGAGAGAAGGGAATGTTGGATGTGGTCAAAGAATTCAACAAATTAAGGCAAGGCGGATCAGTGCAGGCCTATCAACAGAGATTTGAAGAGTTGAAGGCTTTGATGTTGCTCTCCAATCCCACCTTAACTGAGGGATACTTCGTATCAAGCTTCATAAGCGGCTTGAACGAAGAGGTCCGTCCTATAGTCAAAATGTTTCGACCCAAGACTGTTCAGTAAGCTGTGGAGTGTGCCAAACTTCAAGAGTTGACGGTGGAGGCTTTGGTCAAGAAACAGAGGGGTATAAATAGGGGATGGTAGGCAACACCCTTGCAAGCAAATAACAGAGGATGGGGAAGGAATGGAGGAACTGTGGGATCTGGAAGCAAGGGATTACCAGCCTTACCTGCACCTCCCCAATCGATACAAGGAAATTTGACGGAACAGAGGCGATTGGCAGGCCTTTGTTTTAGGCGTGGAGACAAGTACACACCTGGGCACCAATGTAAAAGGTAGCTGTTGCTTCTAGAAGGGGCGGAAGAAGTGGGAGAAGAAGAGGATGGGGACGTTGTGGAAGAAGAAGGAGAAGATGGGAAGGTGGAGATATCCCTGCATGCCTTAAGGGGAGTGGTGACTAACAAAATCATTAAGGTGGAAGGGAAGGCGAGAGATAACTGTCTAATGATTTTGATTGATAGTGGAAGCACTCATAGCTTCCTAGACGAAGGGTTAGCGAGGAGATTGAAATGCAACCTCACGGGGACACAGCCCTTGGCGGTGACAGTAGCTAATGGCCAGAAAGTTCTATGCAAATCTGCCTGCGTGGGTTTTTGTTGGTAGATACAGGGTGGAGATTTTGAGGCTGATCTGCGCCTACTTAAGTTAGGCGGATGTGACATGGTCTTAGGGGTTGATTGGATGAGGGAAGTCAGCCCCATTTGTTTTGACTTTTAACAAGATGGAGGTAACATTTGAGAAATGGGGTAAGAGGATGACCCTCATTGGCAGTACAGAAGTAGGGACTTGTAAAATGATTTCAGGCAAAAAGTTACACAAATTACTCAAGAGTGAGTGGATGCAAGTAGCCCAGCTCTTTTCGGTACAGGCTATAGAAGGGAAAGAATACGCAGCAGACGAAGGAGTTATGTTGCATTCAGTGGAGACCAAAACAACTCCTTGGGAGGTAGCTCAACTCGACTCTCTTAATCTACTCTTAGATGAATTTGAGGACTTGTTTGAGGAGCCTAAGTCTCTACCACCCCCATGACCCATAGACCACGCTATCAATCTCAAAACCAATGCAGAACCAGTCAATATCCATTCATACAGATATCCCCCAAAACAGAAGGTTGAAATTGAACGCATGATTAAAGACATGCTCAGTACTTCTGTTATACAACTAAGCACCAGCCCTTATGCCTCTCCTTTGTTATTAGTAAAAAAGAAAGATGGCAGTTGACGGTTTTGCATCGATTATCACCAACTCAACTCTCTCACCATCAAAAAATAAATTCCCAATACCCATCATCGAAGACCTATTAGATGAACTACATGGAGCCAAGGTTTTCTCTAAACTTGACCTCCGATCCGGTACCACCAAATTAGAATGCACCCCAATGATATCTACAAAACTGCATTTAGAACCCACCAAGGGCATTATGAATTCTTGGTAATGTCCTTCGGTTTGACTAACGCTCCAGCCACCTTCCAAGCCCTTATGAATAAAGTATTTGAGCCCTACTTACGCCAATTTATTCTGGTTTTCTTTAACGACATTCTAGTATACAACCCCACTTTTGCCACACACCTGGAGCACTTAAGAGCTACTCTACAAGTCCTCCGATTCAATAAGTTGTATATTAAGAAGTCTAAATATGCGTTTGCACAATCACATGTGGAGTATCTCGGCCATATCATTTCTGAGGCAGGTGTCAGTACAGATCCGCAGAAGATAGCCACCATGATTGCTTAGCCTAGGCTCCTTAATGTGAAAGCTCTTCGTGGATTCTTGGGTCTCATTGGCTACTACCGTCGATTTGTCAAGGACTATGGCACCCTCAGTAGACCACTAATTGAGTTGCTGAAGAAAGAAGGATTCCATTGGAATGAGAAGGCGAAGGAGGCATTTGAACGTTTGAAAGTTGCTATGAGTAAGGTACCGACTCTGAGCCTACCTGATTTTAACTAGCCCTTTGTATTATAAACTGATGCTAGTGACAGTGGAGTGGGGGTAATCCTGACGCAAGGTGGCAGGCCATTGGCCTTCATTAACCAGGCCTTAGCCCATAAACATTTAGGCCTCAATGTGTATGATAAAGAGCTCTTAGCGGTGCTAATAGCTGTAGAGAAGTGGCGACACTACCTGGAAGGAGGGCGGTTCATCATAAAAACCGACCATGAAAGCCTTAAGTTTCTGTTACAACAGAAGCTTCACACTCATCTCCAGAGAAAGGGAATGTCCAAGTTGATGGGACTCGACTATGTGATTCAATATCAGTGAGGTCAGGAGAATAAAGCAGCTGATGCTCTATCTCGGTGTGTGGAGGAAGGAGCTTCAACGGCCATCACTGCAATTACTCTGGATTGGTTCTGGGAAGTAACGACCAGCTACACACAAGGAGATTGGATTAAGGACTTGATGGAACAAATGGTCCTAAATCCTGACAGCAAACCAGGTTATTCTTTGCGGAATGGGGTGCTGAGATATAAGGACAGAATCATAATTGGAGACGATGAAACGCTCAAGCAAAGGATCTTAGAAGCACTACATGACTCTCCTGTGGGAGGTCATTCCGGAATACACTACACTTACAGCAATGTTAGACAACTATTCTTCTGGTCAGGATTAAGGAGAAAAGTAATGGAGTATGTGAAGGGCTATGACACGTGTAATCACTGTAAGCATGAAAACATTCACCCCCCAGGCTTACTACAACCCTTACCAGTGCCTGACCAAGCATGGACTCATATCAGTATGGATTTTATCGAAGGGATGCCAAAATCTGAAGGAAAGGATTGTGTGTTAGTAGTGGTAGATCGCATGACCAAATATGCCCACTTCTTGGGTTTATCTCACCCCTTTATGGCACAGGAGGTGGCCAGGGTTTCTTTGGATCATGTGGGCAAGTTACATGGGCTGCCTCAGGTGATAGTGTCAGACAGAGATAAAGTATTTACCAGTATTCTGTGGAAAGAACTAATGAAGTCTCTTGGAACACAGCTACACATGTCCTCTTCTTATCATTCGGAAACAGATGGTTAAACCGAAAGGACAAGCCAGTGTCTTGAGACATACTTAAAGTGTGTGTGCCTAACAAATCCTACCGGGTGGCACAAATGGCTTTCATTAGCTCAATGGTGGTACAATACTACCTATCACTCCTCACTCAAGATGACCCCGTTTGAAGCTTTATATGGATACCAACCCCTGCTCTTACCCTTGGGTGGAAAACGCAACCATGTAGTGATGGTGGACGACTATTTAGCTCAGCGGCAACAGATATTACAGACTCTGAGAGAAGAGCTCGCCAATGCCCAGAATAGAATGAAACAATATGCGGACAGAAAGAGGAGTGAAAGAGTTTTTGCGGTCGGAGACCTAGTATACTTGAAACTACAGCAAGCCCAGTTGAAGACTATGTCCCCCAGATCAATCACTAAGCTGAGCCCCAAATTCTATGGACCCTACGAAGTGTTAGCCAAGGTAGGCCAAGTGGCTTATAGGCTCAAATTGGCCGAGGGGTCTCTCATCCATCCTGTCTCCCATGTATCACTCCTCAAACCCTCACCCTGCACAAATGCAGTTAGTTCCGTCCTACCATTCGTAACCCAACCCGCTCAACAAGAACCGGAGCCCATCGCTATAGTGGACAGGAGAATAATCTACAAGTACCAAATCCCTATAATCGAGGTCCTGTGTAACACCCTGCATCGCATGGGAGCGTCGCTATAAGGGAATCCTCGAGAATCTGTTTTTTTTTTTAAGTTCATCACGCGCGGTGCTTCAAGAACAATCGTCACATGCAGATAAGATCCCGGAAGAATCCAGTCTTGTCTATTTAACTAACAAGATCAATAATCTCATAACTAAACGAGACATAGTACAATGCAACAGATACTTTAACATCAAAATACTGTGGTTCTTACATAGTATTTCCACAACAAAATACGTAATACAGACCACCAAATGATAACAACGTTTCCATACAATTGTTCATACATAACCAAAATACATACTAAAGCCTCCAAACAGATATAACGACTATCAAACTAAACATTGTTGACCCTCAACTGGCCATGTCCTCCCCCTCGCAGCAGTCCCTAGCTAGAACGTAGAATGTTCTAGGGGCATAACTCATGTTAGATGATAAAACATCTAAGTGATGGCATGAAACAGTTTACGGAATGCATGAAAGACATACGAGCATGGCATATACAGATAACAACAATGACAACAACACGTCTAACTTGAGAAATCTCCTTGTCATACTCAACCTCCCGTGGAAAATCCATTCCATACACCGTTGGGGTTGATCTTGCCGCGACATACTTAATCCTCGAGTGCCCTACCGTGTCACTTGGATTAACCTTGTCCGATTCTCAAGAAGACCCCATCCCGTCCCCCAAGGACATAACCACGACACGAAAACCAATACCCCGATGATATGAAAATCACACGCCATGCATCGATTCTTTTATAAGTAAAAACAGTTGATGCAATATACCACATATTCAATATGCATACGATGTCACAAGTACATAAGTAAAATGCCTATGTATAAAATCCCGAGTTCTGGAGGGTATAACCGCTCACCGGAACCGATTCAATCACATGCAACCTAAGCTTGGGAGGGTAAAACCGCTCATCTGAACTCACTATATGCCAAGACAAGGTAAGACTAGAATCAAACCACTTACCTCGAACGTATTTGGATCGCCTCGATCCTCGTGTACTGCCTCAATTTGCGTCCCAAATCACAAACACTTGAACTTATACTCAACCTTGAGCCATGATACTCCCTAAACATCATATTTAATTAAGGAAGCATTAAAATCCATTTTCCTCAATTTTTTCATAATTTTCTTTATTTTCTCCCAATTTTCATCTCGATAATTCCAAAATAATTATCTCTTCAAACATTTTTCCAAATTTTCCAACATGATAAATCCTAAAATAAATCAATAAAAATACTGGAAGAAAAATTACAAAAATACCCCTACTCACGCTCCACCTTCTTCATCAATTTTTTGGCCGCTGCCGACGACTCTGATGGCCAAAACAACGACACCCCCTTGAAGCCCTTGATGAATTGATCTCAATGGCACTTGTTTTAGATCGAAAGGACATCGGAACAGCCTCCAAAATGGCAGTTGCAGGCGCGGCGTGGCGGACCGCCTTGCTTTTCTAATCAGGCTTTGAACAGCCTCTAAATGCATACCAAACCTCACCAAATTCTCCAGAATCACTCCCCTTGATGCAAGGATCAAAAGCCCTCTATCCACTCTCTTCGATTCACACCAAAATGTGAGAAATTTGTGTGTTAATTTTCGGCCAAACCCTAGGCTATTTATAAGCATTTTTCGGCCAAATCTCAACCAATTAACGGCCAAGGCTTGGCCTCCAAGCTTACCACTGCTGTATACTACCTCCCCCAGGTCTCCCTCGGCTGTCCCATCGCCGAAAACGGCGGCCACGTGCGGTTGAAAGCGGCGGCCGACTTTTGTGTTCACACTGCAGGTTTGTTTCCCGGTCAACAGCTATACCGAAAACTGTTCCTGATCCCACTTCTTTTTTTGCCTAAAATCATAACTCGTATTACTCGTCAACATCATTACATTTCTCTTAATCATCTAGGATCTAGGGCAGTGTTCAAAAACGCGCTAGGCGCTAGTCGGGCGCCTAGGCGGGGCCTAGGCGGCGACTAGGAAAAATGATTTTTTTTTTTTTTTTTTCTAAAAACCTTTTGATGTAATTTGATATTATTTTCAGGTAAATCAAAGTTGAAAAGACAAGTGAAATAATGGAATTAAGACTCAAAAAATAAACTATTATATTAGTTATAAGTTCAAGAAGATAGAAGTAGCAATAATACAACATAAACCATATCCGAAGAATCTAAGTCTAACTATGTAATTGGTCTTCTTCCTCTCCATATTCTTCCAATACACGATCTTCATCGGACTCAAAATCAAATTCATTGATTTCTTGCTCATCTTCTTCTTCTGATTGAAAATCATCTTCATGAAGCTCTCTCATCCTAGAACTTCTTCGAGCTTGAAGCATCTCGTTTGCTCCCGATGCTTCACCAACCACTTCCCAAGTGAGCCCTGTACCAGGCTCAACTTCTTCATCATCTTCTCCATCAACGATCCATCCTTGTGCATTACTAGCAAGTAGCACATCAACATTCCTTTCCTTCTCCCTTTTGTGCTTGTTCATCAATTTCGCATTAAATTGAACATAGACTAGATTGTTCAATCGATTCACGTCTAGTCTATTTCTTTTCTTCGTATGTATCTACATAAATAAAATGAAAGCAATATCAATATAAATGATAACTGAATAAGGATAACTAATTGATAATAAATAAATATAATTCATATATACACTAACCCCTTCAAAAGTGCTCCAATTTCTTTCACAACCGGATGAACTAGTGGTTAACGAGAGAATCTTTCTCGCCATTCGTTGCAAGTTTGGAGTTTGATTTCCATAAGTCATCCACCATGTAACTACATAGGTCAAACAAGTATAAAGTAAACAAATTTAATTTATACACTAATACACAATAGAAAGGATTAAAAGAATTTTATACCTGGATTATAATTGTCATCATTTTTCGCACACCCTTGAGTTGCCCACGATTTTCCAAAAGCTCCATCTTTACGAGTATACTTTGGCAACTCAACATTTATAACATGGCCTTGCAATTCACCATCATAATGATAAAACATCTCCACACAGTTAAAAAGCCCATCCATCACTTCATTATCAAGTTGTATATCCATATCCTTGAAAAAGTAGTAGGGATTCAAAAGGTAAGCTGCAAAATGTAGTGGACTATCTAGCCTATCTTTTACCCTTGCTTCAATAATCTCCATAATAGGCTTATAGTTCTTTTCAAGATTATTTAAGGCCTCCTTAATATCTTCCTTTGCTTGCTTAATCTCTCCACATAAAAAGCCCATAGAAGGCTTTCTATCCGCATCAACAATTCGAAGCACCTTCACCAAAGGTGCAAAAACTTTAAGGCATATAGTCACACCATTCCAAAAAGCAATGCTCATCACAGTAGCATAGGCTGCTTTCCCTTTAACAATCTTTGACCATTTGCACTCCTCCCATTCGGAGCTGGTAAACATTGCCCTCAATTGGGCCTTTTTCTCCATCAAACTCTGTAAAGTCAAGAAAGCAGAAGCGAATCTAGTAACTCCTGGTCTCACTATATCCCTCTTCTTCGTAAATGACCTCATTAAGGACAAGATCTTATGGTGTGCATAAATGAAGATTGTGAAACTCTTGGCCTGATCAATGACTTTCTTATACTTCGACAGTTTTCCAATACTTTCAAGCATCAAATTGATGGTGTGAGTAGCACATGAGGTCCAAAAGATATTTGGCCTCTTCACCTTCAATAATTTTGCCGCTCCCATATTATTGGCAGCATTGTCGGTTACTACTTGGATGACGTTTTGTGGCCCAACTTGCTCAATGCATTTATCCACATACTCAAAGATAAGTTCACTTGTATGTGCTTCATCTGAAGACTCTCTAGAAGAAAGGAAAGCAGTACCTGCATTAGAATTAACACATAGGTTCATGATGCTCCTCCTTTTTCTATCTGTCCAAGCATCTGTCATAATGGAGCACCCAGTTCGTGCCCACTCTTCTTCATGCTTCTTCAATAACTCTTTTATTCTGTCAACTTCCCCCTTTAATAGTGGTTCCTTCAATTGGTATTGACTGGGAAGTTTGAAGCCCGGCCCAAATTGACCAACCGCCTCAACAAACAATTTGAAGCTATCATTGTCAATCGCATTGAAAGGTATACCAGCTTCATACACCCATCTAGCACAATATTCACGAACAGACTGTGTTCTCTCTTTAAATAGTGCTTCACTAATAGTTTGTTGCCTTTGGCTCATTCTCGCACTCAAACAAGTTTCAGGGCTGATGGAGCTTGCAAACTTATCGATAGGGCCAAGAGTACGGGACGTTTTTCTGCTACCTAACTCTTGCAATTCATCTTCATCATCCCCTTCCACTCTTTCGGAGATATTAACAGTTGATCTCATCAAATCTTCCTCCTTCTTCTTATTTTTCCTCTTATTCTTTGCCTCGGCAATAGCATTCTTACATTTGGCTTGATCAGTTGGAGAAGATTTTGGACATGCAGAAACATTTCCAGAAATGTGGCCAATGTGTTCTTTTACTCTGTAAACACCTCCAGACATAATTTTACCACACAACTTACATTTAATTTTATCCATATTTTTCGGATCAATTAACATTCCATACTCCCATCCAACATCATTTGACTTCCTTTTAAGAATTGAGGAGGCCTCGGACGATGCTCCCGTACTTCCAGTCCTATCCGAATCATTCATTTCACTTCCTGACTCCTGTTTTTCCCTAAGTATTGAATAATTTCAATAATATACATTAAAATTTAACTAAAATTCATCAAATGAAATGAAATCAGCTGCTGCTTGAAGCAGCAAGCTGACGCAGCAAGCTTGCTTGCTGCTTCAACGAGCAGCAAGCAAGCAATATGCAAGCGAGCCATGAGTAGCTTTGCGTTGCTGCTTGCTGCTGAGTTGCTGCAGAAAGGCAAGCTTGCGTTGGCGGAGGAAGATGGATGGTTGGATACATACCGCAGCAAGACGCGAACGGCGACGAGAGAGAACGACCAACAGGCAACAGGTGAGGTCGGCAGCAACGAGAGAGCAAGACCAAGAGAAGAGATCAATGGCGGTGGCGAACAACCAAGAAGAGATCGAAGGCGAGAGAGAGAGAGAGAGGAGCCGCGATGAACACAACCAGAGAGAGAAAGGGAAAGGGGATCGGGAAATAGAGAAAGGGAGGGGGAAAAAAGGTTGGCCCAAGACGCGCACGACCTAGGTGGCCCAGGTCGTGCGCGACCCAGGCGGCCGCCCAGGCGGTTAGGCGCCGCCTGGTCCGCCTAGGCGGCGCCGCGAACCGATTAGTCGGCCATGGCGCATAGGGCTACCGAGTAGCCCTAAATCGATGCGGCCGGTTGCCGCTCAGCGCCTAGGCGGCCGCCTAGGCCGAATTTTCGAACACTGATCTAGGGTACTCCCTTCGGCTGATTCGATCGCTTAAGACTACAATAGTGATCCCTAAAGTCTCATTCTTTCCAAAATTTCAGTTATACCCTTTATCAAATACCATTTATACCCTTAAGGATTTCTCGGGTATTACATCCTGGTACGCTGGTCCACTCTCCACCCTGAAAACAACACTTGGGAATACCTTCCTGACCTCCTGAAACAGTTTTCGAGGGCAGTAGGACTTCTACAAATTACTTGAGGACAAGTAATGCTTCTAGCGGGGGGGGGGGGGGAATTGTCACGGGACTATTATGTAAATAAAGAGCATTCTATAGTAGAAGGGCAAGGGGTATAGCTGTAATAAGTAATAGATGGGCAGTTATAGCACATGGCTGCTTTAATTCGAATGTAACCCAAATAGTGGTGCCAAGGCTGGAAGTATATAACCAACCTTCGCCACTAGGAGAAGTATCTTTTTGGCAATACAATTGAATCACTCTTTCCCTCCAAACTTCTCTAATTCTCCCTCTCTTTCTCTCTCTCGTCCTCGCCCTTTTATTCTTTCTGTTCTTCTATCTTACCAATTCCCACGCAATTCAATCAGAATTGCGAGAGAATTCGCCTTGTTAGAACTACAACCTGACGCTGCATTCTTCTGCTGCCATTGAGGCCCCAATTGCCCCATGCTTCCACTGCTTTCCATGGGTTCTCGAGCAAAATTTTTCACTGAAAATGCAGCATTCTTATGTTGCAATTGAGACTCTAATGGTCTCATATATGCACTGCTCCCCTTGGCTGCCTTTTCACCAACAACATATTTTGAAGACCAAGGAGCTATATACATATTGCTCTTCTTCAAACAAGTTAACTCAAAATTCAAAGCCAAAATTAACCTTTGTTTCCCTTTGCTCACAGCCTCAAGCACCAACAACCAAAAAGCTGGATAAGCTGGAAGAGTCCACTTCTCACACGAAATCTGCCGAATCTGCTGCGCTACTCTGATCTACAACTGAGTTGCCAATTAAAGCTGACTAACACAATAGATAAACAGCCTCCAGAAAATCAATTGACTCCAAAATAGCTGCTATGCCTTCTCCTAATTAAGAATCGATCTCCTCTTAATACAACAACCTTGAATTCGTTGCATTGAATCGCTGCTATGAATCGCCTATCAAATTAATCAACTCTGCTACTCTGAATCACTAAAGATCTCAGTCGAATTCAACTTGTAGGTTTCGCCTAAGTCAAGACAGTTGCGGCTTATATCGTCGGACTGCTTCACTCTTCCAGAAAATCGATCAATGAGAATTGATTCTCGTTGCTTCAGTCGCTGGTTATGGGTCTGATTCTCTCTAGGTTAACTCTTACAGAATGGTCGGAATTCCTTTTGTGATCAAGGTGGGTAGCTCGCTTCATCCATTCGGTCAGAATTGCTTCTCGACCCAAAAATTGCAGCACCACTGTGCATTCGGATCCAGCGGCCACACTCACAGAATTCCGAACGGAATTCCCGATCAAGCCGCACCTGTAGGAAGCTTATCAGTCTGGGTCGGAATGGTCTTCCGGTCTGGTTGCAACCCTTTGGGCCGTTCGCTTCACCTTTGACGGACTCACACTCGCCTTGGACAATCGCAACCCCTTGGGCCGTCTGCTTCACCTTTGGTCACCCCTCCAATCACAACCTTTTGGGCCAAGGACCACTAGCAGATAGCTCCTTGAATTCGTCTGGGTTGCCGAGAATCGTGGCTGTATCTCACCTCCTCTATCACAGTCGAATTTGAAAATTCACAAACCTGACCGTCCTTCGAAGTCGCCTCCAGAAGTCGGCAACATGCTTGAGTTTCACAACCAAGCGTCACTGTCAGCTTCACCTCCAAAAATCGACACTTTTCCAATTTCGAATCGTTTGGCCTTGAGTCTGCTTCGGTGTTTGGAAGAGCCCATTGCAGCGGATTCTACGGTTGGAAATCTTCTAATTCAATTCGACTATAATTTCCAATCAACATGAAGAATCGACTCCTTACTCACTACAATCTTAACGACTAGCTGAGGATCACCGGTAGATGGTAGCTCCTTGAACCAGCCTGGGTCGCTAAAGATCGCAACGAAAATCAATCACAAAGGAGTTGTTGATAGCCATCGTACATTAACAACCAAGGAACGATGCTCTGATACCATTTGTCATGAACCTAGGGTTTAACCTAGGATTGGAATGACAATCGGAAGGAGCTGATGAATAGAATCAAGAACAAAATGCTGGAGAGGAATAAATGGACAACAATGGGGAAAGAATGTAGAGAGAAATGAGGGAGAGAAATAGAGAAAAAATGAGAGGGAGATTGTAGAGAGAGAATTAGAAATTCATTTAATCAATTCAAGCATGAAATCTCTCCACTGACAATTGGCCTTTTTATAGACATAACTAGATGCTTATCTAATTTCTAACAGCATCCTAACAGCACCCATGTGCTTCTAACAACTTGTAAAAGGGAAATTCTATTCGCAGCCATCAAAATTGCTCTCCACAGCTGCTCCCGCCAAAATTCACTAACATTTTCTAAATTTCCTATTTTACCCTCAACAACCCCACACAGCCACACCCATCTCTCTCACTCATCTCCCTCTCTCTCCCCGAATATACACACACACAAACACATCTATATATATATATATACATACACTCACACACACCTATATATATATATACACAGACATGGCTACGGCCATGGCAGCTGCCGCCAGCCACCATGGCCGCAGCCATGTCTGTGTATATATATATATAGGTGTGTGTGAGTGTATGTGTATATATATATATATAGATGTGTTTGTGTGTGTGTATATTCGGGGAGAGAGAGGGAGATGAGTGCGAGAGAGTGAGAGAGAGAGAGATGGGTGTGGCTATGTGGGGTTGTTGAGGGTAAAATAGGAAATTTAGAAAATGTTAGTGAATTTTGTCGGGAGAGCAATTTTGATGGCTGCGAATAGAATTTCCCCTTGTAAAATATCTCTAACTAACTATTATATCCTATTATAGTAATATCTCTTTATTACTTCTAGGGTCATGACAGTAATTTCCATACTTGAGGAACAGTAGGATTTTGTGTTAGATCTAAGGGGCTCTGATGTAAGGTACTTTTATACGTTGTTTGTATCATAAGTTACAGAATTGCTTCTTGTGCTCTAGATTAGTATAGTTCCTTTAACTTAAATATCAGTAACTGCATGGTTTTGTTAATTATTCTGATGGGTGGATCATCAAGCTGATGTAGAATTGTTAATTATCCTCGTATTGTGTTACAACATGTAACTTGAACAAAAAAGGAATATGTCATTTAAAAAGAATGGTAATGTAGAGTAGGAGACTTTCGACACTGTTGGGTGTTGTTTTGATTAGATGGATGCAGCCTTATCCCACATACAATGAATTATGCCCATGATGCATGGTCAGTGATTGAAATTTGAAATGCGTGAAGGCAAATCAAATGTGATTTATCAAATTGGTTTATGATTCTGTTCTTATTGGATTAGCGTGTCTTTTTAGGCACAGTAAACAACCAGTTTGTGTGGTACAATTTGAAGTTCTGTGAAAAAACAAAAATAAATATTACGCTTCTTTAGATGATTTGTTGATGATGAATTGATGCTCAAACCATCCAAGTAATCAACATTGTGCTCATTTAGAGTGCTGTATCTGTCAATTATACTCTGTGAGACTATGGTTGACCGAGTTTATCATTTGTCTTCCACTAGTGGGTCAATCTTATTTATTGACTTAATTTTTCTATTGCTTCCAGCTAAAGTTTTAGAATTTGAAGGTGATGAGCTTCCTGATGATGCTAGAGCAACTGAAAAAGATACTGCATTACGCTTAGCTCTCTCGAGGCTTTCGGGTGATTTTGGCAAAGAGTCTATGTTGTCATTGCAGCGCTTCTTTGGTTCAAGATGTTTGCCTGTGATATCTACAGGTTCATTGAAGCTTGATGTAGCTCTTGGGATTGGAGGATTACCAAAGGTGACTTCCTGAAACAATGATGCTATCCTTCTCCTCATCCGGGGTAAACAAGAAGAATCTGCTCCTTTGGAGTAAATTAGCACACCTTGTTCTGGAATTCCCCCTGATAATAAGATCATTAAATTATTTGACCTCGAGTTACATGGACTCTGTATTTGTATGTGTGTTCAGCCATCTGACGTTCTTGAACCTTTAAACCTGATGCAAAACCAACAAAAGAAGAACAAATTCAAAGTATGGATTTCAGAAATTATCAAATCTATATCAAATCAATATCAAAGCGAATCTCAAATATGTCCAAGAAAGGTTTATATAGGCAACTAATCATACTCTAGTTAGGACTCCAATGGAACATAATAAGTAAAAGATTAACTAGGAGACAGACAAAAGAAATAAATAAATAGTACTAATTCCTATATTTACATCTAGAGTAATATTTCCCAAAACATTTGCTTCCATGCCTCCAATCAATACCTCACTGAGTTATACATCCAGAACTTGGGTGCTATATGCAGATGTGTTGTCAACATTTAAATTTCATGTAGCTTGTTTAATATTCTGAAATAAAATATTGTGTTATTTCGAATGACTCAAAATTAAATGGAATGTAAAGAAAGAATGAAATTTTATCTCCCGATAATGTTGATTTTCTTTTTCTTGCTATAAGATGCAAGCTTTCTTTTTCTTCAAAGACCAGTAAAAGTAGAGCATGCAAGTATCTGATTGGGTGCAAGTTTTATATTCATATCCCATACCCTCACCCCTGTCATATACAGTGGACACTGGTGCAGAAGGGAGGAAAGAAGAGCTCAATCTCACTGGAACTTTGGCTGTAAAGCTGGATTTTATTGCCCTGACCAATAGAACTGGATCCTGACTACATGTGCTGCTCTGTTTACCTTTCTTGTGAAAATGAAAACTGTATGAAAATAAAGATGTTCTCTAGTTTTTGGTTCTGAAAATAGAGAAAACAAAAACACAAAAATCGTAACCAAATAGGTCTGAAGCTTTGCAAATTTTCAGTTAACATATTTCAATGCTGTGATCTTGCTTTAGTTTCTCTATTTGCAACTGGCCAGTGTGGTAGTGGTAAATGTGAAGTTAAACTGTTCTGGGACTATGAGAGCCTATGAGAAGAGGCATGAGAAGAATAGCAAAGTTGAGTCTTCCTAGCTACAAGTTTCTGGTTAGTCCTTAGAATTACAAGATTGTCCAATCTATCTTCTTTTTCTTCTTTGTGACTGGCAGCAACCTGTCACGACCCCAAGGATTCCCGAGGCTATAATTGTCATTATAATAGTAGTTAGTTTACACGCATGTCATGATCCACGTAGCAAGAGGGAGTGATATAGTAATTAAATGTAATAGGAAGGGAGGAATAGCAAATTAGTAGAATATGCTATAAGGTGGGGTACAAAGTCTGTTGCTGCTGTGGGCAGGTTGTACTTCTCAATTAGATATAGCTGTGGGCAGGTTGTACTTCCCCATGGGCGGTTACCGCACATGGGGAAGAGAACCCAGCTATATATACAGCTGATTCCTTCCACTGACGGATATGGAAATTATTCTAACAAATTCTAAATATTCTCTCTCTCTCTCTCCCTAATTTCTCTTTCTATCCTTCCTCCTTTCTCCTTCGAACAGCTCGCTGGTCGAAGGAATTACAGGTCAGTTCCTTGGGAGCTGTCAATGCATTACTATATTGTACTCCAGGTTGCTGAGAATAGTTGTACTTCTCAATTAGATAGGTTTGAACAGCCTATAAATAGGTTAAGGTAGTTAGAGAATGGATGTTTTGGAATGATAATTGAATTCAATACTCCCTCTCATCAACTCTCTTTCAAATTCTCTCCTGTTTTCCTCTGCTTTCTCTCTAATCTCTCATTTTCTCTGCTCTGTTTGCAACTCTCCCTCATCTCTGTCTCTTATCTTCCCCATTTCTGTCCAATTCTCCCTCCAATCCTTCTGTTCTTGGTCCTAATTCCCTTGGATTCTTCTGATTTCCAATCTAAACCCTAGATTAAACCGTAGGTACATGACACAACCATAGAAATCAACCAACCTTATGGGCCATAAATCCACCACCTAGCTGTTGCAGTAGCCCCATTGCCGCCATCACTCCCAGTGCCATTGTCACCATCAAAAGCTTCATAAAAAATAGTCACTATTATCAAATCTTCTGTTCAACTCCTGTCAACTGTGCATTCTTACCTGGAATTTAAATATTTCATCCAATTCCAAGTGTGTTTCCTCTGGTTTCAAGTTCTTCAACTAATTGTAAAGACAGCTTTGAGGTACATTGTTTTCTTGGTGGCATGTTATAGAATCAATCAACCCTATTTTCAGTTGTTCAGTGTGCAACTAAGGTTTGTAGTTCTAGTGGTTCAAGAAATTTCTGTGGGTTTCTTGTAAAAATTTTGTGTTGGAAAATGATTTAAATTAAGTAAAAGATTTAAACTAAGTACATTAGTTTAAATTAATGAGTTGGAAACCCAATTGACTTGGCCTCCCAAAAGACATTCCTTAAGACATAAGTTAACTAGAAAAGTTATACGTTAACTAGGATGTCCAAAGGACAATTATAAATTAGGAAGGCATCCCAAAAGACATGCATAAATTAAGCTGTCCAAAAGATTTTCCTTCAAATATTAAAACATTCATAATGAAAATACCTATATACACTATTATAGATTGAGCTTCTAGAAAAGAGGCCGAGAAGTACTTGGTTCCCATCAGTTAGTGCAAAACTGTGAAGGAACGGGATTGAATTCAATCTAAGTTGAATCTTGGGAATAGAGATGCCGGACTATCTTCAAGCTGTGAGGGAATGGGAGGCTCTGACTATCTTCTAGCGTCTTTGTTCCTCTTAGCAAGAGATTTGACATTTGACCGTTTCGCTTTTCTAACAGTTTGGTTGTTCATGTGAAAGATTCTGTTTTCCTTTTGACAAGGGCGGACCGAAGGGGCAAACAATTACAGTTTTACCAATCATCTTATGGGTTTTTTAATAGTTAATAATTTTTTATAAATGATAAAATAGTGTTGAATCTTAAAAACAACATTAACTAGAAAAGTGCTCTGTCAATGCCCTTTTTATAGTAACTCGATTGTTAAAGTAGTTTTTTTCAGTTATTAGGCAAACATATATAACAATACTAAAAATGCTTCTCAAATTTTCTGTGGCCAAACGCTAGACTGCTTTATATTGAAGGTGATTCTCACAACAATAGAAATTTTACAACAATGCCAAATAGGCACTACGTGAAGAGAAGTGATATATAGAGAAACTCTGTTTTCATGGAAAGTTACATTATTTTGAGCTGTATAAAACATCCAGTGATTTTAGATAATTAAGGGCTTTGTGGAATTGTACTTGTAAAAAAGAAAGGACTTTATGGAACTGTACAAACATGGATATGGCAAGGGTTAATTTGGTAGTTGACATTCTACAGTCTTCGAGGACAAAGTAATCTTCAATTTATGAGGTTCATAGTCCATACTAATATCAGTTCTTGGATTCCATTTGGAAAGAAAGCTTCAAAAGTGCTCCATCATTTATATAGTGAGCAATCTGGGAACAATGAACCCCTGCATTTGCAGTCTGGTTTCCCTGCGTGGAGGGGGGAGACTGTATACCCTTTTGGAAGTTAAGGAAGGATCTAGCTTGCGTTTGTAGAAGATGGTGATTGTGCCATGGGGAGGAATGCCACTTCTTGATCTCTTGGCGTCTTTTCTGGTGTCACCTTACTGAGGGGTTTATTCAATAGTTTTAGTAAGGGATTTTTATCCCATCCTCCAACCTCCCTCTCCCAACCATAAAAAAAAAAGAAATAAAAGAAAAAAGATGTTGCCTGTATACTTGTGGTAGTTTGAGTTCATACTTTCTGTTGGGACCTAGCTTTTGTTTATATATTATTCATCATTCATGCCACTATTTTGTTGAATTCCTAGATTTTATATTTTAACTTCCTTAAGAGAGGAAAGAAAGATGTCTATGGTGCTGCTCTTCATGTCTTATTTCTGCCACTTAAGGAAAATTGCAAGAAAAACCAATTAGAGCTTCTAGGAATATCATTTATGTCTTGTTGGTTCTTTGTGATTGTAAGCTGAAGTGATTCCCCCTTTTGTTATCGTTATCAATATCATGTCTTCATAAATTTCTTTAACCTTAAGTTGCATAGAAATACAATAAATTTTTCCTTATCATGCAGGGAAGAATAGTTGAAATTTTTGGGCAAGAAGCATCAGGCAAGACGACACTTGCTTTCCACATCATCAAGGAAGCTCAAAAGCTTGGAGGTGCATATTACTTTTGGCTTTTTTGGGGCTAAATTTATCAATTTTGGCTTTTGATCTATTTGAATTGTGAATATTTTGGGATGGCTTACTGTGAGTTCTATGTGAAAGAAAGGTTAATATTCCTTAAATTCAGGATTATCAAAAACATCTACTCCATCTTAATTCTATTCCAAAGGAACTTGATTAGCGTCCTTGGAAAATTGCATGTCACTTGCTTGTGTCTAAACACTTTTTATTACATTTAATTAACCCGAGACTTTTATCAAGCAGAATTTTTAAATAAGACCCATGTGCCAAATAGCTCTTGCTTCTACTTATTTATGGTTTTCATTCTTGGAGCTATTATTGAGGTCACAAGCCTAAAGTGTCAAATATAAAATTTGGTGGTCATAGTTTGTATTTGAAGTGCTGTTCATGCTAGTGTTGATCTTTATGGTTCATGCCTAGATTGCTCGCAGATGTGGATCTCACGATTTTCATTCTTGGAGCTATTAAGGTGTCGTAAGCCTACGGTGTCATTTAAAATTTGGTTGTCATAATTTGTATTTGAAGTGCTGTTCATGCTAGTGTCAAATCTTTTTGACTTTATGGTTCATGCCTAGATTGTTGCAGATGTGGATCTCATGGGTTAAGACCATTAGGAGTTAAATATTGTGCATTCCTCTCCCAAGGAGCATGTTTATGACTGAGCATAGAACAATGTTTTTGTAGCTCTGGATATCCATCTTGCGTATTCTTGTATCATGTACACTGTTTGAGAAAGATTGCAAGTCTGTTGTTACAGTAAATAACTGTCTGAACTTGGTGGAGGCTGAGCAGTAGGAAGGTTCTTTTAACCTGAAGGCTCTATATGGGTGGGCATTTGCTGGCCATTCATAACCTTGCTCCAAAAAACATTGAAGATTTACAGAAAATCTTGTGGTTGACATAGTCACAGTTGCATATGTCTGACCCTCCTAGACCTCGCTTCCAAGAGCCTCTTACATATAGCCTGTCAGAATGTGCATAGAAGACTAAGATATCTCAAGAAAGTTACCTTGGTCTTCTAATTCAAGCTTCTATCTTTATTTTCAGTTTTGTGGAGTCTCACCTGTAATGGTGAATTCACAACATGCCTTGAGAGGTTAGAAAATTGAAGCCTAAGAGTTAGGTTTTTCATTCATTCATTCTCTTGCCTTTTCTTTTCAATGGAGCATACATATGTAGTCAGTTTCTGGTTATCTTGTGTGGGCTATTCTCTACCATAATTGGCTGCCCAAAGAAGAAAAAAGAACTAAATGGCTTTTACCCGTTTAATTTAAATCTGAAATCTTTCTGCAATAGTTTGATCAATGAGATGAATTTTAGATAATTGTTTGATGGAGAGTTCTTAATAAAAAAAAAAAAAATCTGTTTGCACATAATGTATAAATCTTAGTTGGATTGCATGCACTTTGGCAATGCTTGCTGAATATACAAGCATGTGTTTGATCATGTTCTTTGAGATGCAACAATTTGTTACTAGTCTCTACCCTCACAACATGGAGCCCCGTGCACTGGGGACACCACTTTTTTAGTTGTTGTATGTCTTATTCCTGGTGTTGTATCTGTTTTTTGCTCTCATTCTTGGGGAGTATGTTTATTCTTTCCCTATCACTTAATTTCCTTACCAACATTCCAGGATACTGTGCATTCCTTGATGTGGAGAATGCAATGGACCCTTCCCTGCTCGAATCAATTGGTGTAAACCCAGAAAACCTTCTCATTTCTCAGCCAGATTCTGCTGAAAACGTGTTATGCATGGTTGATACACTAACCAAAAGTAGATCAGTTGATGTAATTGTGGTTGATAGTGTGAGTCCTCTCACTCTCTCTCTGTCTCTTCTCTCTCTCTGTGTGGAGCTTTTTAATTCAGCACCCAAATACTTCTCCACGTACTTGTGCTTGTTTGTTTGTGCCATTTAGATCTGGCTATTGCTTGATAGGTTGTTTGGTTGATTAGGACAGTGAGCCTTGGTAGCAATGGTAAGGTTGCTCTTTATTGTTTGGATAGCGTGGAACCTCAATCATAGAAGAACATGCTCACAGTGTTAAAAAGTGAAGGAAGAGCTTCACTATGGATAAAGAAGAAAACACGAGAGAGAAAAAGAACCTCGCTAAATCTTTATTGCATAGAAAATGAAATCAATACAGAAACTGAAGTGCAGCTAAGTTTTTATACTTAGCTAACCTGAACCACAAGGGAACTAGCCGCCTAACAGCCTGACAATGCTTATAACAAATACAACAGAATCACAACTAATAATGGTTACATTAATTCAATACAACAGCAGCATAACAACAAAGACTGCTATACGACAGCTTATTAGACATCAATTCCTTGTACATTCCCCCTCAAATCAAACCCCATGGCAGATGACAAAGAGTTGAGCTGTAGACGACAAAGAGTTGAGCTGTAGACTGTCTGGAGTTACAGCATGGCTGCGATACATAGGTGACAGCTTGAGACCAAGCTTGTTACATAGGAACAAAAATCTGTCATTTGGCAATCCTTTAGTGAAAATATCAGCCACCTGATGAAGAGTAGGAACATATCGGATTTTAACATCACCATTTTCTACTTTCTCTCGAACAAAATGTACATCAAACTCAATGTGCTTGGTACAAGAGTGAAAAACTGGATTCTCAACTATACTTTTGGCTGCTAGGTTATCACACCATAGAATTGGAGTATGAACACAACCCACTGGTAGATCATCTAGTGACCTTATAGCCTGCATAATCAGCATCGGTATACATTGTTAATGACAAATCACTAGGAGAAGGAGCAAACAACATGCCTAGACCAACTGTCCCTTTAAGGTAGTGAAGCAACCTTTTGCAAGCTAACCAATGTTGTAACTTTGGAGATGACAAGAACTGACTCAACTTATTCACTACAAATGCAATGTCTGGCCGAGTATATGTCAAGTACTAAAGAGAACCAATGATGTCTCTATAGAGAGATGGCTCAGAAAACAAATCACCCTCATCAGTTAAGGAAATGCCTGGATTCATTGGGGTAGCACAGGCCTTGCAATCATTGTTGCCTTTTTCAATAAGTCCAAAGTGTATTTGGATTGAGTGAGGTATATACCAGTAGAGTCTCTATAAGCTTTATGTCATGTACCTAGGAGTATAGGAGGGTCAATGTTATAATAGGAATATAATAAAGGGGGTAATCTTGTAATAGGGTTATAATAACTGTTAGGATATATTGTTAGCAAGTGGTTAGATTGTTAGAAGACAATGACGCCTATATAAGGCTATTGTTAGGAGTTTGTTGGTATGCTTGAATTGAAGAATGAATTTCAAACTCTATTCTCTCTTAATTCTCTCTCTCGGTTCTTCTTCTCTTTCCTCCCCATTTGCCTCTGTTTCAGTTCTATATCTCCCTCCCTTTCTGCTTTCTCTTTCCTAAATCCCTCTAAATTCCTATCACAACCCTAGCCAAACCCTAGAGTTGTGACAATTGGTATCAGAGTAGTCAATCATTGGCTATGATTTCAATTAATTCTAGGTTGTGACTTTGGCAATTCTTATCCGAAACTCAAAGGCCAAGTGAGCTAGGCTAATTTTCGGTAGTCCGCGTTCACATTTGCAATCAAAACAAGGAGCGTTGTTGCAGTCGGACAAGGAAGGAGAAGCAGAGCCGTGATTGCGACTTCGATTCAAGTGAATTCCAGAGTTCCGATTAATTCTAGTAAGTGGTTCCGGTGATTTTCGGCTAAGGATCTGGAAGTTTTGTTATCAGTGCGTAAGATCCAGATTGTTAAGGCGTGCGATTGAGGCTAGTCCAAAATCTTGAACGATAGATGATCAACAGCAATTGCGATCATAGGCAGACAATTGGCCGACTTGGAGTGTTGGACGGTGATTGGGTGTGGAATCAGGACTCAGCGAAATTGAAGACAACACAAGCCAGGAGAGGCCGATGGTGATACCGAGTTGAATTTGAAGTCCAAATTGTTAGAACAGGAGGTGCTATGGCACACACCAAGAGGGGGGGTGAATTGGTTATTTTAAAAACTTAATTGATAGAACTTGAAAACAAACTTTTTGATACAGATTGAGGTTTTAAAGTTTTAAAGCGTAAAGCATAAAAATGACAAATGAACAAAGATAAATATGTGAACTGAGTGAGGAATAATGAAATGCTTGCAAAGATAAATATATCAAAAAACACAAGCATAAGAAAACACAAGGATATATAGTGGTTCGGCTTAACCCAAGCCTAATTCATTACCTTAGCTCCTCACTAAGGATTTTTCAAACCATTCATTAAAACCCCCTACTTAAACCAAGTAGGTCATCTAGTCCAAGATTAGGAATTACAACCTCTTGCTTATACAAGCAAACCCTCTAGCACCTAGCTAGGAATTACAGCCCCTTGCTTCAACGAGGAAGTCCTCTAGCACAAAGCTAGGAAAATAAGAGTGATACAAATGTAAACGAGATGCTAAGAGTTGACACTCTTAGTTACAAGTTCTCTCACAATGAAAACAAGGCTTGAATGAATTAATACAAGTTAAAATCAAAGTCTTGAAGAGAGAAAAAAAGTTGAAGCACAATCACTGTAAATACAAACGAGAGTAACAGTGAGCTCAAATTATTTTATTCCCGTCCATGAGCCTTCTCTTGATCTCCTTGATATGTATATATAAGCATCCCAAGAGTCTTGCCCAAAACTAGCCGTTATTAAGCCGTTGGAGAATGAGAAACTAGCTGTTGGAGATTGAAAAAACTAGCCGTTATTGATTTTTGATAAACAAACAGTTGACAGATGAAATGGGTTAGTCGACTATTTCTTCAAATAAAACTAGGCATAGTCAACAGACAAGAAAGCATAGTCGACTATTTCTCAACCAAAACTTCTCATAGTCGACAGATCCTTTTACATAGTTGACAGATAAAAAATACAAGGAAAATTTTGAAATTCATGAACAAACATAGTCGACTATCCTTACACAATAGTCGACAGAATGAAATATAGTCGACAGAACAATCAAGCATAGTCGACTATCCTAGGGCATAGTCGACTATCCTAGGGCATAGTCGACAGCACAGAACCACATAGTCGACTATCCATTATGAAAAATTGAAAACTCAACTGATAACATGAAGAAGCACACTTGATTGATACAAAACATCACAAGATATTTACATTTCTTTAGTTTAAGTAAATGTCCATTTACTTTAATATATAAATGTAAATAAGAAAGTACCCTCCATTTGGATTCAATAAAAATATCTAAAAAATCAAAATTCATAAGAATAAGAAAGTAGAATTTGGGTTTTAGTAGGAACTTAGGATTTTGCGATTTTACCACCTTCAAGATATATACTTTCTATTTCTTGAAAAATTCGTTAAAAATTATTTTATCATTAATGAATGTTAGCTATTGCATTACCGGGAGTTAGTTTTCTAAAAAGAAAACATTTTCATATATGTCTCCTTGTAAGGTGCCAACCTTCCAGACTTAGAAAAATATGACTTTGAAATCTCGATATTTGAAATTCATTTGGTTTTCATTTTCACAAAGTAATACTTGATATTGAAATTGATTTATATTGAAAACCACTACCTTGATTCATGACTTAGGGATTTAATAAAATATGTTTTTCATCATCAAAACTAAGTATACAAAAGTAGAACAACACAAATCAGAGTGGCACAACAGGTATGGGATTGGAAACGGAGCGACATTGAAGGTGGAACCGCGGGGTGATTTGCTGCTGTTTTTCGAGTTGTTATAGTCGATCTAGAAGGCGAGGCTAGTGAATCTCGAAGGCGGAATTTAGAGACAGTTTTGACCAAATCTCCAGCGACCGTCCTCCGCTACTCATTCGTCATTCCCAATCACCTCACGATCGGCAATTCCAGTGGTGTGATTACGATCCACATTGTGGAGGCAGTGAAGGCGACCCCAGTTTTGGGAGACAAGCTTGATAAAGACGACTCATAGGGAAGTCCAGTTGATCGGAATTTCCAGACGAACAAGGCCATCCCAACCTTGAAGTTGTTCGTAGGAGAATTTCGAAGAAGCTGCAGCCGAGGTGATCACTGAAGGAGGAGTGAGGCAGGCGAAACTTATAGAGCCTGGCTGAATCTTGATTTTGCTGTGGTGAATTGCGGAATTGATTCGACTCACAAGGAGGAGAGGTCGGCTCGGATCTGAAGGAGAAGTAGGAGGAGTGGCTTCCGGCGAGTTCCGTTGAACATTCTTAGCCGTCGATCTCTTTGCTGAGGAAAGATAGAAGGTTAGATTGTGAAGGCGGGGCAGCGGTTTGATTCGCTGCTACTTTCCAAGCTGTTGCAGTAGCAGTTTAGGAAGACAACCTCAGTCATTATCGGAACTGATCGAGTGGTAATTTAGGAGATTCTGATTAGAAGTCCGACAATGCATACGAGCAAATTAGAGACGAGAATTCCATGGGTAGTGAATTGCGTTTGAGGCGATTCTAACTAAGAATCCGATTAGTTCACGGAAGAGTTGGATTAAGGATGTATCAAGCTCCTATGCCTTGGCCTTTGACTTGTCCTGCACTTGAGAATTCTGCCATGACGGATAGCTTGCGTATGAAACAATTGGAGTCTCCTTTGCAGCAGAAGGACGCTGCATTTTCAGTGAGATACAACAAAAAATGTGAAGAGTTTGGGCTGAATCATGAGGCACGGAAACGGACATTAGACCCTTGGGTTAGCAAAATGTGTGAGGAATTTGGCTATGTAATAAGAGAAGAGCTTCAAGAGTTTGCAAGGATGCTGAGTAAGGAGTATAACTATAAGTTTCCAGTAGAATTCTTCGACAAACTTAGAAGGAATGTTGCAGATGATCATTCTGAAAATTCTAACAAGAAGATGATGGATTCCGACAACTATTCTACAAGAGTGAATCCCAGTAAGCTAAAAGAAGAAGATGTTGCTGATGTGGAGGAGAAAAATTTTGAGAGTGAGCTTCAGAAAAATTCCAATGAACGAGACGAAGATGTGGCAGAATTATTGACAGGGGCAGATGGTTTAATTGTTGGGGAACCTCAATACAATGATAGGAATTACAGCATTGAGGCATCACAACCTGGTTATCATGACTTCGTTGAACCTCCTTCCTTATCTTGTCAGAAGCTTGGTGTGAAAATGGATGGAAGAATAGGAATAGAAGACAGAAATTCAGTTGCTTCATCGGCCCTAGAGAAATCGAGGTCAGTGGAATCCCAGATAGTGAAGTTCTTTAAACTTTTTGTTCCAGGTAGCCATCCTATTGGTGCTGCAACATCTCACTATGAGGAAAAGGAACCTTTTGAATCCCTTGAGGGAATTTAGGTACAAACTATTGTAAAACCTTCCCCTAATGGCGATGACTTACTGTCGGGGGTGCCTGATGGGGTTGACTATGTGCCCCAATCCAAGGCTGGAGATGATACTAAAGATTTGGAATTTTTTGGCAGTATTGGAGAATTGGACTTGGGAAAAGATAGCTTCCCTTATTTTCATTCCGGAGGATCTATTAGTTTGATTTATGGAGAACATTCTCATGGGGAACAAACATCTCGAACTCTATTCATAAGAAACATAGACAACAATGTTGAGGACTTTAAGTTTCGGTCTGCTATTCAAGCACTCAGATTTGAATCTAAAGCCATTGAGGTCAATCTGGTTGCCCCTATTGAAGTGCTGGTCCAAGTTATGCCAGTGACTATTCTTGGAATCCTAAGAACAAAGAAGAAGAAGCCTAGAAGGAGAAAGAGGGAAAAAGAGATTGAACAGAAAATGGAGATAGGAATGGGATGAAGAAAGAGCAGCTCAATGATAATAAGTTTTTTGGGGACAAGAAACATTTTTAAGGCGAGGGGAATTGTCATGTACCTAGGAGTATAGGAGGGTCAATGCTGTAATAGGAATATAATGAAGGTAGGAGTGCGATGAAGAAAGAGCAGCTCAATAATAATAAGTTTCTTGGGGACAAGAAACATTTTTAAGGCGGGGGGAATTATCATGTACCTAGGAGTATAAGAGGGTCGATGCTGTAATAGGAATATAATAAAGGGGGTAATCTTGTAATAGGGTTATAATAACTGTTAGGATATATTGTTAGCAAGTGGTTAGACTGTTAGAAGGCAATGATGCCTATATAAGGCTGCTGTTAGGAGTTTGTTGGTATGTTGGAAATGAAGAATGAATTTCAAATTCTATTCTCTCTTAATTCTCTCTCTCGGTTCTTCTTTTCTTTCCTCCGCATTTCTCTTTGTTTCAGTTCTATATCTCCCTCCCTTTCTGCTTTCTCTTTCCTAAATCCCTCTAAATTCCTATCACAACCCTAGCCAAATCCTAGGGCTGTGACACTTTAAACCTTAGGAAGTAATTGACAAATCCTAGAGTCTTAAAGGCAAAATGAGTGTCCAAATCCTGAATAGAGGCTTGAAGAGCTACAGAATCAGACCCCGTAACACAAATGTCATCCACATACACCAAAACAAACAACACAAACTTGGAGGTTCTTTTAATAAATAGTGAAACATCAGAAATTGTTGGGTTTTTGCATGAAGAATTATGTCTAGAAGATGAAGAAAATAGTAGAACTCATTTATGGAGTGAATGCGACTAGAAATTTCTAAGAGTAGTTAACTTAGATGTTATATTATAAGGGTTATTTTAGTCATTGTGTAGATAAAATAACAAGCCTTGTAATTAATGCCCCTATGTTCTATAAATAGGAGGTGAGGGCTAGGCAGTTACACATATATCATTCAATAACTCATTTCTGTCTCTAAATACAAGTGAGATTGCCGAGAGGAGAGAAAATGCTTTAAGAGTAGGAGAGTCTTTGTAAACTCTGTTTTGAGGGCAGTGTACTTGTGTGATAGAGAGTTGAGGGTTTCTTGTAATCTGTTTCAAGGTTTCTAGTGGATTTGCTGCTGGATGTAGGACTGATCTTTGATTAGTTCGAACTAGGATAAATGCTTGCGCTTGCTGTTTGGTTTGATTGTTTCTTTACTTAATTTTTTGCTGTTCTTTTCAATTCCAGTTTAAACTTTCTGTTGTGGGTGTTTTCTCGGGTGAGGGTGTGAGAATTGGCAAGAATTGATTCTATTGTGCTCCTAATCTCTAATAGAAACAACTCTTATGAAGCCCCAATCTTGCAAGGCAAACCTTAGTTTTGTGACCAAGCTCTAGGAGCTTGTTTTAGACCATAAAGAGACTTTTTCAACTGACAAACATGCGAAGGAAATTGGGAACTCACAAAGCCTTCAGGCTGTGACATGAACACCTCTTCATTTAGATCACCATTAAGAAAGGTATTGTTGACATCAACTTGCTGAATATCCCAACTGAAAGTAACAGCCAAGGAAAACAAAACCCGGATAGTAGGAGCCTTGACAACATAACTAAATGTTTCAGCATAATCAATCCTAGGAGCTTGGAGAAAACCCTTAGCTACTAACCGATCTTTATGCTTAAGAATAGACCCATCAGAATTGTATGTAACTCTAAACACTCACGTATAGTTAATAAGATTCATATCTGAAGAAAAGGGGACAAGTTCCTATGTATATGATTTCATTGTAGTGTAGAAAATTCCTCTTCTATAGCTCTAACCCAATTAGAATCTAAGAGAGCTTCATGAACATAATTGGGTTCTAGAGAACTCACTAAGGCATGAGGAGAGGTGATAACAAGGTACTTGGATTTGGATTTGGTGAACCATAGGATGAACAGAAGGTGCTGGAGCAACTTTATGTTTAGGTAACTCGGGTGGAATTAGCTGCTGATCAGAGTTAGTGGGTAAGGAATGAGTAAAAGATGAAGCAACAAAAATAGAAGGAGATAAGGTGGGGATAGAGGGCTGTGCTACTTGAGGAAATTAAGGACTAGAAGAGAAGGAAGGAAGAGACTGAAGAAACGTAGTGGAATAACTGTTAGATGCTGACTAAGATTGACAAGAAGAAGGAGGAGTTGGAAACAAAAGAGGAAAGGGGTACTCCTCTGGATTAAACTGCATGTAGAAACATAGACTTGTCCCGAGGGATGCAAACACTTATATCCAGCTTGAACATGGTTATAACCAAGAAACACACACTTAGTGGAGTGAAAATTGAATTTGTGCTTGTTATAGGGTCTAAGATAAGGAAAACAAGCACATCTAAAGGGCTGAAGTTGCATATAATTGGGCTGTTTGTGGTAAAGAAGTTCAAAAGGAGATTAAAAGTTGAGAGGTGAGGCCGGTAATAGGTTTATGGTGTAGACATCAGTTTGAAATGCTTCTACCCAAAATTTTAAGGGCATGTGAGCATGGGCTAAAAATATAAGACTCATCTCAGCTATGTGTCGATATTTTCTTTCAGCTACTCCATTTTGTTGGTGTGTATAAGGGCAAGTAAACTATGGTTGAATGCCATAGGTATGAAAATAAGGAAAAATGGCTTTAAATTCTCCACCATTATCAATTTGGAGAGCCTTCAGTTTGGATTGATACTATAATTCAACAAATTTGTGGAAAGTTTTAAAAATGGTCAAGGCATCAAACTTTAGTTTCAAGGGCTATAGCCATGTATACCTAGTGTAAGTATCAACAAAATGGATATAATATTGACACCCCTCAGTAGAAATAACAGGAGAAGGACCCCACAAATCCGAATAAACCAACTCTAAAGGTTTTTTTGTTGTGATTTTACAAGCAGCAAAGGGAAGTTGATGTAATTTTCCTAATTTGCAAGAATCACAAAAGGAAATACCAGAACTGGAACAAGGAACATTGATTTTATTCAAAACGAATTGGAGTACATGAAAGGAAGGATGCCCTAATCTGGCATGCCATTGCTGACATACACTGTTAACATGGGCTACATTTATGCTAGAAGACACATTAGAAGAGGACAAACTCTGTCCTTTACATTTATTCAAAGAAGAAGAAACATTAGCAACAAGATTTCTGGGCTTGACAGAAGACACAGCCTTGGATACAACATGAGCAAATGCTAGAGCCAGCTAGTAGAGTCCATCTTTAAGAATTCTTTAAAGTAGCACTAGCCTTAAATCCTTATCCTTAATCAAACTCAGCAACCATATTATGATCCCGAGTAAGTTGAGAAACACTAATAAAATTTTTCTTCATATTAGGAACATGAAGAACATTAGGTAAATAAATGATGGAAGTGGGAGTAGTTTGAGTATACAATTGACTAAGCCCAACATTAGAAATAGAAAGTTTCTTACCATTACCCACGCCAACTTTGTCATTGCCACTATATGGAGAATGAAGAGAAAGGTTGTTAAGGATGGAAGTAATGTGATTTGTAGCTTTGGAATCTACAAACCAAGAAGGTTCACCATGATAGGATGAAAAGGAAGAGGATTGAGATTGTCTTTGAAGGTTGGGGAAAATAGCCATAGTGAGCCCCTGGTGTAGACCCTATTTTTGTTAAGAAAGCTTTATTAGACTCATTGAGAGTAGCTATAAAGACTTGTGGGTCAGACTGCAACATACTACCACCTCTGCCAAAGTTTGGACTTGAAGTACGTTGGAAGTTTCTATCAAACCTATGATAGCATCTGTCCACAAAATGACAAGGCTTACCACACAACTGACAATAGATTCTCCTACTAGATGACCTGCCACGGCCTCTCCCTCCTCTATAACCACCTCCACGTGGAACAAAATCTCCTTTATTAAGAAAACCTCCTCTATTACAACCATTCCCATTCCTAAACCACTGAGAGGCAATATTAACATGCATAGATGGCAATACACCAAAATCAAAACCAAGCATAGATAAACTAGACATATTCTTAGCAACAAGTCCCTGTTCATGCATCAATAAAAGATATTGAACCTTCTCTATATTTTTTTCATCCATCTGATAGGTAATAAGACTAACGACAATCTCATAATCATTGTCTAACCCATTAAGAATAGCCATGAACAGATCTTTGTCATTTAAAGGTTCTCTAATAGCAGTTAGGGCATGTCATATGGTCTTGATTTTCAAAACATAATCATTGACAAACAGATCATTCTTCTTTATAGATCTTAATTGTTGCTTCAATTGAAATGATTTAGCAACATTTTGTTGAGAATAAAGGTTTTCAAGAACATTCCATACCTCTGCAGATGATTCACAATGAATCACCTATGAAAGAACTTCTTTCTCTATCGTAGAAAATAACCAACCTAGCAACAACTGATTTGACCTGATCCAATTTAGGTACTCGGGATTGTCTACTTGAGACTCGTGATCGAAGGTGGCTGAATCGGAGACGTACTTCAAAGGTGGCGGAGATTTGTTGATGAAAAGCAGCTGATCAAAATCCCTAATTGTGGCCAATATCTGAGCTTTCTAGAACATGTAATTTCTAGAATCTAACTTGATCGATATGAAATTGAACACCTTTGCCATTGCTGAGAAGTTGGACTGTGAGGTTGATGACAGAGTGGAGGAAGAATGATGTAGAGAGGAAGAACTAAACTCAAGATTGGAGGCCATCGACGTCTAGGGCTCTGATACCATGAAGTAAGAGCTTCATGATGGATAAAGAAGAAAACACAAGAGAGAAAAAGAACCTCGCTAAAACGCAAGGGAACTAACCGCCTGATAGACTGACAATGCTTATAACAAATACAACAGAATCGCAACTAATAATGGTTACATTAATTCAATACAACAACAGCATAACAACAAAAACTACTATATGGCAGCTTATTAGACACCAATTCCTTCTTCAAAAAGAAGTTCTTATTTTCTGCCCAACAGGGATGTGACCTCAATTCTTGACAATCTGAAAATATCAACACCGGTTGGATTTTGACATGATAACATGACTTTGTATTACACTTGGTAGAAGTTGCATGGTTTGTAAACTAACTATACTCCTTTGCAATGCACGGGTATATCCTATATTTGTCAAGTTTTGTAGTGTATCAATGATGTTGAATGTAATCTGGCAATTCAACTTTGCATATAATAAGTTTTGGGAGTGAAATAAACAGAAATGCTTCCTAGCAATATTATCAATAACAACATATCCAGCCTTTATCCCACTATGTGGGGTCAGCTAAATAAATTCTAGACTTCCATGTATTTTTGTCTTTTGTCATATCTTCATTTAGGTGCATACACTTCATATCAAACTCTAATGTCTCTCTCAAAGTCTTCCTGTGTCTGTCTCTACCCCTTTTTTTGACTAGTTGTTCCATTTCATCAACTCTCCTCACAGGAGCGTCTATTGGTCTCTTTCTCACATGACCAAACCATCTTAGTCTGGTCTCTTTCATCTTCTCCTCAATTGGCACTACTCCACCTGGGGATGTTATCCACTATCGGTTCGAAGCCCGGATAAAGGAGGAGGGTTGTGTTAGGTAGCGGACAACTAACGTAAAACCTAGTCGGATCCAAAACATGAACTCCTAGTAATATTATCATTCACAATATATTATTATTAGTCTGGAAAATATAATAAAACTAAAGCATTATGCACTTTTGTCGGTTGGACTAAAAGGAATACTACATATGCAAAATAAATGAATAGAATAGAATAAAACAAACAAATAAATATAAATAGGAGAAGAATTGGAATAGTATAGGAAAACTGAAGCAAAATTTGAAAAATCACCTCAAAATATAATTTTAGGTAGGAATGACAATGGGCTGAATCTGGAGCAGGTGCATGTTCCCACCTACCCTGTACATATCGAGTAATATATATACTTAGTCCACCTTTCTCATCCCCATTGAATAACTGATACCGATCGGATATGTACCTGCTCAATTTAAATTTAAAAATCATTTATTTATCTCAAATTCTCAATCAAAATTTAAAGTTCTAGGCTTTTAGGTTAAAGTTGTTGTTCATTGTTAGATCCTAATAGCAAGTTGCCCAACAAGAGTAAGCGTGACCCTAAGCAATAGTCAACAACTAACCTTGGCTTAGGTATTTTGTATCACAATGCATCACCACCATGTTAAAGATATATATGTATATAATATTCAATAGTACATGCTAGTCAAGTATGGGTTGCGAGTCTTGTACTTGTCTTGGTATCTGTATGCCATAATTGTCAAAGGCTCAAGTTGCACTAAGGCACAAAGGTGCTTGGAACTTGAGACGTGGGGTGCAAGGTGCACATTTATTCAAAATTTGTATAAAAATACTTTTTACAACATTATTTTTAAAAAGTAAACTACCAAAAAATGCTGAACTTTAACCAAAAATAAAAAAAATCAAAGAAGAAATGTACACACCTTAACTAGTAGCTGGAACCCATCGCTGGTGATGAGGCTTTTTTTTAAATTTATTTATTTTTGGTTAAATTTAACTTAATTAGGGTCTAATTAACTTAATTAGAATTTAATTAACTTCATTTATAATGAAGTAAATCGCAAGGACTTCTAGAGGCATTTTTAGACCACATGGGATCTTCATGGAAATGGCTTGAACCATAGGGGGTTTGGGGGCAAATATATACTAAATTTGCTATTTAGTGTAATTGATGATGAAATGAGACAATACAAATCTAAACTATCTTCCTGTAAGCTGTAAAGTTATTTTAATGCTTGGTAGGCCTGAAACTATATATATGAAAAAAGTACCAATTAGATGTGTTGATAATGGGAATGTGCATGTTTGACCCTATATATTTGTGCACATGGACAGTGCATGGAGAAATGCATTAATGGATTTGTCATCATATTGACACAGATAATAATATATCTCATTAGAATCTCGAAAAGGTGTGAATGAAGTTCAATAAAGGAGAAGCATTTAAGCAGAAAAAAAGTATGGATGACTGCAATTTGTCACAGCTAGCTGCTAATATCTACTTTAGTAGTGTATATAATATAGATAGTTGTTAAATGGTTTCTTTCAAAAAGCGAATTCTCACAAAAAGATATTTTTTATAAAATAATTTTCATGCCATGAAAATTTTAAATTCTAAAATACTCCTCATTCTTGAAGCTATCAATCTTGAAATGATTTGGTGATTTCATTCAAAATGTGGATGTTTACTTTATATTGAACTTCTCCATCTAACATCCTGTTTAATGTGTTAATTTTGCAGGTAGCTGCTCTTGTTCCCCAGCGTGAACTTGATGTTCCCATGCTCAGCACTGGCAAGGACTTACAATCACAAATAATGACTCAGGCCCTTCGGAAAATCCATTACTCGTTATGCAACTCTCAGACTCTAATCATATTTATTAATCAGGTTATTGAAATTGATTACTAAAAGTGATGGTTCATTTTTACTTATTGTGAATCAGATTGTAGCACTGCTGGCACTTAATGTTGGATATGTTGCTCACACCTAGGTGAGATCAAATTTGGGGTCGATGAAGGGCTCAGGGCATGCAGATCTGGTAACTTGTGGTGGAAATGGTTTGCGATTCTATTCAGCTATTAGGATGAGAATTCGAAAAACAGGGTTTCTCAAGACTGAGGATAAGGTAAGACCCCTTCATATATTGCATTTCAGGGTGTTCTTCTCTCTCTCAATAGTTATATATTTATATGTATTTCTCTCATGCTTGGTGCTGTTAGTTTCTTTTTTATCAAAGACAGTTGCAGTTCTATACAATTATTTCACGAAAAGAGTATATCATTCTCCTTTTTCTTGTGCTCCCTGCTGGGCGACTTTTATTTTTTTCTTTTCATCCACTCATCTCATAGGTGTGTTTACTGGTCTTCTTCTAACCTGAGCAAACCATCTTAAGGACGTTTTGTGCATCGTATTTTCAATGCACACCCTTCAACCTTATTACTTATAGTCTTGTTTCTGATTTTGTCTTCTTTGTATGGCCACACATCTATCATAGTATCCTCATCTCAGTTAGGTTTGTATTTTGCATAAATTAGTAGTTAACTACTCAATATTCGGAGCCATACTGTAGGCATCTACTGGCTATTCGTTCTTGACTCCTTCCTTATCAAAGGAAGAACATAACATTATAGGAATTTTACTTTACTACAGTTCTTTTTATGGCTTTGGAAAATTGATTAGAAATGGACAATTAGTCAATGAGAATGAAGTCGAATCAAGTCCTTGGTGGAAAAATTTCAAATTGTTTAGACAGATAGGGCAAGTATCATGCGTTCACCAGAGTTCGAGATTTGGCATGACAAATGCGATTTTACTTTCACAAAATGGTTCGCTAGGCTTCCTTTTCTTTGTTTCGTTATTCTTCCCAGAGTCATCCCTGCTGCACTTGTTTCACCATTATACTGATTAGAAGCCTTGTTTCTGTTCCATAGGTTACTGGTGTTGGGATTTCTGTGCAAGTAGTCAAAAATAAATTGGCTCCTCCGATGGGAAAGGCTGAACTAGGTATTCAGTTTGGGAGAGGCATTTGCTATGAGTCTGAGGTCTTGGATTTGGCTTGCGAACATGGAATCATTCTGAAAGAAGGAAGACATTTCTTCATAGAAGATCAAGTTCTAACAAGCAAGCAGGAGGCCGAATGCTATCTGGCTGAAAATGGCAGGGTTCTGGATCAGATGGTGACTTCTTTAAGAAGAAAGCTATTTCAAGGGGAACCCTAGTTAGGAATCATACTCATGATTGCTCGTTTTCAGAGCTCCTGGATCTGGTTCTTCCTGCAACAAGTCCTGGCAATTCTCGATCAGTGCTGGTAGCTTCTGTTGTTGTAGACAATTCATTTTTTGAGGGTTGCTTTGCTGCGACCCTTTAGGGACACCCCATAAAATTGGAACCATACTAGGTTGGCCATCTGCTCCATCTCAAAATGGTATGGTTTGGTGTGTTGGGAAGATCCATCTCTTCTTGGGTCAGTGTTTCTCTAGTTACTGTCCAACAATTCGTTCCCAAGTTAGGCTGATTTATGGGGGAGTCTTCTGCCATTGTTTCAGCCAGAAGAGCAGATCTGTTCTATTGATAGAGCTACTTTATCATTGTAAAAGTACTCTCTACTATGTGCTAGTCACTTAGAAATAGTTCACTGTGAATGTTACAAGTACATATTATTTTCCTTCTCTCCTGTGCTTTTAAACAAATTCTCTCTGTGTCCATTTTCTTTTTCTTGGTTGAGTGAACAAGCTCTTTGCTTGTCTTGGGGAGTCTCAGATGAATCATAATGGAGAATCCCAGAGGATTGGAGGTGGTTTTTAGGATTTTGGCTTTAGTGTAATGTTACTATAGGAAATGGGTTTCCTTTCACAACGTGGGAGAGGAGGGCACATTTGAATTGAGAAATTTTTTCTTATGGCCTTATCAATTACTGTTATTCTCATGTTAGAGGTTTGCGTTAAAAGGGTATTTGATATAAATATTTGGTTAAAATCTATCAAGTCTCTTCAAAGTTTATAATTTGGAACATTTAATTTTTTATAATTTTATTTTAAATCAAGAACCCTATTTGATATCATTTTTTAGTAAAAAAATATATTACAAGCTGGAGAAAGATACGGTCACAATATTTCAATTAATTCAATAATTAAATAATTTTATTATTATAAATTAATCAATTTTTTTTTATTTTAATTAATTTTTCCTAGCCATATAATTTATCACACATGTCACATTCAATAGATATTCAACCAACATTCATTCACATGTTTATTAGTCGCATCTCATGCAGTATGGCATGCAACTCACTATTTTTTATCATTAGTATTTCATACGAATTAAATTTTATTACAATCTCAATCTAATAAATCTAAATAATAGGAATACTTTTAAGAAATCCTATGATATAGTTTATTGTCACATTCTTTAACAACTTAAGAATATAACTATTAGAAAATTTAGGGAGTAAATTCATAAACATTTGGAGAGCAACGAATGAAGAAATGATCATTTTATTGATTTGCAAAAATATAATACATCTATCCTTATTATATACTAGATGTCATCTAAATCGAGTATTAGAACATATATCACTAACATTGTGATGATATTAGCATACCATGCCAAGAGAACCAAGAGCTGAGTGTTTGAGGACTTGAATGCCAAGGGAACCAAGAATCAAGTGAATAACTAAGAATATCAAAAGATCCAGGAAAGAGTTGAGCATTTCAGAGAAATCTTGTGGTTCGTTGACGGACAAAGAGTTAGAGTGACATCGACAGAGCAAAGAACTAGAGTCTATTAGAGAGGTGCAATAGCCTACTCCCTGAATATTCCACTAGCTAGCATATGACATCTGAAAGGAAGTCGTTAAAAGTATAGGTACAGATGAAAACTCAATTAAACCATCTAGTATGAATTTTGTAAATAACATAATCACAAGAGTACATATACATTTATTAGAAATACATTATTCTTTTAACAACTCCTTAAGATTGAACTGCCAATATATTACAAAATAAAAGGGTAAAAATTTAAAAATACATCATAAGCTATTCTATCTTTGCCCTCAAAACACCCCAAGACCTTTTGGTTGGGAGAGCCTTGTACACGCCTATACTCAAGCCTCTCTCGATCTGACCCCATCATTGTCCTTACCTTTATTTGGAATGATGACAAAAGAAGCAAAGTGTGAGTCACAAGACTCAGCAATTATATAAATATATAAGAAGTAATGAGTGAAAAGAATTGAGACATGAATAATTAGGACAAAGTGGAATAAAGATTTCTCACAACAATTCATACATTCTCACCACTTACATAACATTTCATCATACCTCACCATTATCCATACCATATGTTAATGCAATACTAATAGTATCATACCATTGTATTGTGAACCATTATCTACCCACGCTCTAGTCTTATACTAGGCATGCGTTATGAGTTGAAGCTCCCACAGTAGGTAAGTGCCTACCGACTTGCTAAAATATCTTTCCCTCATTTGAGGTCATAGTTGTCGCGCAAACTAATATGTGCGCTACTTTTTCATATAAAAAAATGTCATGCATATGCCATACATCACAACTCACATGTATTGATTACGATCGAACTAAACACCCGACATCATGTATTGGAATTATTCGCCTTGCCATGCACAACATAACCATCCTCATTCATTAATCAATCATAATATAAAACCCAACAATTTTGCAAACATAACCACATAATAGGTCCTTACCATCTAAGAATAGCAATTAATAGAATATGCTGATGAAGAAGCTTATTGGGAGCTCACATAGAGGTTTGGAGGTGGATTAGGAGCGTCAAAAGAAGAAATAAGCAACTAAAGGTATCAATCGGTTGACAAATAGAGGGGATTTGTCGATAGCCATAATCCAACACAGGCCATCGGTCGACAGATAAACCTCAATTTGTCGATCGACAGAGACTTATCAAGTAATTTGTTAACAAACAGATTTAATTTCAACAATTGATTAACAGGCAAGAAGGATCTGTCGACCGACAGAATACAATAACAACGATCAGTCAACAGATGAGAGGAATCTGTCGATCAACAGAATACAATTTCCCAATAAGTCGATAGATATAGTCAAATCAGTCGATAGATAGCAATGAAAATGCCAAGAATGAAACAAAAATACATGTAAGAAATCCAAACTCTTGCATGCAGCTTAACTCTAATAACAAACTCATCATTTCTTAGAAACAAGGAGCGAACCAAAACTCCATTTGGATATTTAAAACGATTTTCCAAGATTTCAAGAAAATTTATATGAGATACAAACAAACGGGTTAAAACCCTTCTTATCAACGAGATAAGAATTTTGAGAATCCAAAGTCTGAAAACGAACAACCAAATGATACCGTGTTGAGAGAAGAATCAGGCTATTCAAATTTTGGAGGAAAGGAGAAATATAATAGTTTTCATAAGAATCAAAAAAGGAAAAGATCTTGTTATATAAAAGAAGAATAAGAACTTGCCTTGTTTAATGGAACCACGGAAGAATTTGCTGTAAAAGTCTAGAAATCCCAACACTTAAGCTCCAACCAAGAAGGAAATAGAAGAAGAAGAAATGGAGAAGAAGAAGAAGAGGAAAAAGTGAAGTATGGGGGTGGAGTCACTTGCATGCAAGCCCACTTGCCCCATTCTCTGTTTTTCATTTGTTTTTCTTTTTATTAAATCCCACAAATACAAATAAATATACACACTCAGTACCAACAACCCACTTATCTCAATTAAGTCTCACAATTTTACTTTTCCACACCTATTTTCTCTGACTTTTCAACCATCATGCACTTTATTTAACTTATCATAACACATTTTATTTAACTTGGACTTTTCAACTTCAAATAACTTTGACTCGTTCTTAGCTTTTGCATTTTGACCAATTCAACTCAACTCATTAGATTTTTCTCACATAACTTATTTGACTTTTTAACCCTCATTTTATTCTTTCTTTAATAATTCTTTAAATACAAATTAGTTTTTCTACGAGCCGAGATCTGTTGTCTTGCCTGGCTGTCCATCCAATAAAAATCAGCCACATCACCCAGATAACACATCATTAAACAATAATTATTTTTAAAAAATTATAAAATCAAACAAAAAAAATTATAAAATCTTATATGTTGATCATATATATATTATTTTTTAATTTTATAATTTTTTTTTTGAAATAATCACTGTTTAATGATGTGTGTTATTTGGGTGATGTGACTGATTTTTATTGGATGGATAGCCAAGGGGACAGTCAAGCGGGATAATACATCTCGGTTCCTTTTCTACTTATTTCATTTCTCATTGATTTTTCAACACTTATATTGTAATATCCGGGAAATTCTTGAGGTTATAAATGAGATTTTATGAAGGGTATAAGTGAAATTTTTTAAAGAATGGGGCTATAGGATACACTATCACAGATTCGAGTGACCGAATTGACTACAGGAAGTGCCTTGAACCCTAGATGTCTAAGAGAAATGATATAGAATCGGCGAGTGACTCGAGGCATGATTTTAGGTGTAAAAAGAAATTGGATCGGGAACGATTTTCAGTACAGCTGTGGATCGGGGTGAAAAATCGAATCGACGTAGGAAACTTCCAAAAAGTCAACAGAGTGTTTTGAGGACCTAGATTTTATATATGGAATAACCCTCAAGCGATTTTAGGTTGAAACAAAGGGATTTAGGGTCAAATCAATCAACTGTGCTTAAATATAATTTACTAATTTTGCTCGAGAGAGGTCAAAAGAATAGTTTTTTAAAAATTTTGAGGATGAACTGAAGGAAATGGCCGAAATGGCATTTGGAAGAATCAAGAGGGCCAAAGTGTAATTAACCAAAGTGTAGTGTGAACACTGCAAAAATCGGTCGCCATATTGCCATCGCACGTGGAGCCATTTTTCGTCAATGAGACGACTAAGGGAGGGCTGGGGAAGGTCGTATACGGCGTGGGGAGGCTTGGGGGCCAAGCCTTGGCCTCTGATTGACCGGGATATGGCCGAATTTTGCTATAAAATGGGGGCCGAGGGTTTCAATTTTTGGCGCACAAATTGGCTGAGTTTTGGAGTGTTTTTGAAGGATTGGTTAAGGGGCTTTTGATCCTTGCATCAAGGGGAAGGATTTTGGAGTTTTGGGGAGGGCTTTCATCAAGTTTCGAAGCTGTTCAGAAAGCACGAGGTAGACACCGGGGGTCAACCTGCAACTGGCCTTTCGAGGCCTTTTTCGATGACTTGTCTGGCAACCAAAGGTGCCATCTGGATTGACTGAGGGAGAGCTTCAAGGGGGTATGATTAGATCGGGTATTGAAGTAGTCGCCGATGGCTGGAAGTGAGGAAGAAGATCGGCGTGTGAGCTGCATGCGCCACCTTTCACGCGTAGACACGCGCTTGGTGGGTGAGGGCACGTGGGCCAAGGGTATTTTTTGGAATTTGTTTTAATATTTTTCTAAAATTATTTTAGGAATTATCATGTTGAAAAATTTAGGAAAATGTTTGAGGAGATAATTATTTTGAAATTATCGAGGTGAAAACTAGGAGAAAAATAGAGGAAATTATGAAAAATTAAGAAAAAATGGATTTTGATGCTCCTTTAAATAAATATGATGTTTAGGGAATGTTGTGCCTTAAGGTTGAGTATAAGTACATGTGTTTGAGGTTTGACACTCAAATCAAGATCGTGCACGAGAATCGATGCATTCTAAATAGTTCGAGTTGAGTGTTCATACCCTAAAAACTTGGTATTTGTTCTACCTATATGTGTTATGATTTCATGCAAAAAAGTTTTGTTGCATGTGAACGGCAACTAGTAATGGTTGGTTTCACGTGGGAGGTTCGTCCCAAAACATTTTATACATGTGCATTGTATTTTATAAAATGTTGTTTATATGATGCATTGAGTTGTGATACGTGGCATTGTCATGCATTTTGTGTTGTTCATATGAGATGTCAGCCTGGAATGTTGTCTGGATAATGTAGCAGTAATTCTCCAAGGGAGTTGTCGGAATAACATATAGGGGTATCTTGTGCTGGTGTGGATGTCAGGATAGCAGCCTAGGGTTCCGTGCTGGGCCGTATGGTCAGGGAAGTTACACTAGGACGACTGGTTGTTCGTGTGAGATACGAGTTGGGAATGGATAATGGTTTCTGAAAGCTTTTGAGTAGGAACGTAATCCCTGACGTGATTATGGTGAGCCGGGTTCCTACGTTGATGTGACCCTCCTGGGTCAGGAGTGGTAATGATTGTTCCCAAGGTGTCGGGGAAATGCGTTGACTTTGCCCCTCTTAAACTAGGATTGTGTTGTGTTAATGCATCGGTGTGATGATGTTGCCTTTAGAGAGATTGCTATTTCCCCGTGGTTGGGTTAAGCGTTGTGAGGGATTTTTCTAGGCTAGGGCTTGTCGAGTTGTGTTGGTTTGTTTCATGTCTTACATACATTCATAACAACGTGTTTTGAACTCTTACTTAGATGATTCATTATCTAATTTGGACTATGTCCCTGAAATATTTAAACGTTTCAAGTAGAGGCAGTGGTGCGAAAGGTAAAAGAATTGTCGAGGAGTGGACGATTAGTGGATAGTTTATAGTATGTCGTTTTCAATTATGTTGTGTATTTTGATGACGTCATATAAAATGATAGTTTGACTTTAAAGTTATGAATAAGATGGTTTCGGTTGCATATCATTTGAGATTTCGATCTAACTTCCGCATTTGAGATGATTTACCTATTTTAATTTATTAATGATTTCGAGTTGATATACTATAAGAAGGTGTAATGTGATTGTTGGGGAACGATTTATGTGTGGAGTTTCTGTTGAAAAAAAAATATATTTCCAAAATCTTATGCCTTGGGAAAGCGGGGTGTTACATATATTTCCCTTGCCTTGACTTGTTAACTATCTAATCAATTCACTTCCCTTTGAGTACTATTCCATACACATAAAATCCCTTTATTTTAGACTTCTCAATAACATATTAAATATGTGACTTCACTTGTCAACTATCTAATCAATTCATTCCCCTTTGACTATTCCATACATATAGATTCCCTTTATTTTAGGTTTCTCCATAACACATTAAATATGTCTAACATATAATTCAAACAATGCCAAATATATCACACAATAATAAGGTTAAGAGATTCCTTTATTTTAGGTCTCTCAATAACACATTAAATATGTCTAACATATAATTCAAACAAAGCCAAATATATCACACAATAATAAGATTAAGAGATTCCCTTTATTTTAGGTCTCTCAATAACACATTAAATATGTCTAACATATAATTCAAAGAATGCTAAATATATCACACAATAATAAGGTTAAGAGATTCCCTTTATTTTAGGTCTCTCAATAACACATTAAATATGTCTAACATATAATTCAAACAATGCCAAATATATCACACAATAATAAGGTTCAGATAACTTAGACTCGCTAGCAAATCGTTACAAGAGATGAAGGGGTTGGTTGATCTGAGATTGATCGTTGCGGAATCTAGCGTGCCTCATTGGTGTCAATCGGAGACAGAGGTGGACGGCGATTTGGGCCGGTGGCTGGTTGGCTGATTGCGATGGTGGGAGAGTTGGGGTCTTTCCCAGAAAATCGTGATGTTGTCAGAGCCAACCCAATGAAGTTGTGGGCTCTAGACAAAAAGATCTGTTGAGACCTTCGAGTATTAATTTTTTTTTTAAAAAATAAATAATATAATTTTTTATACAAACATTTTATCATTTTATTAAAAAAAAAAGTTAAAATTCAATCAACTACAAAATATAATAACTAACGACAATAAATTTTCAACTAAAATATAATGTCTTAGAGATAAAAAAAAAACCAAACAACTTACTACAATAAACAAAGAAAAATAAAAATAATTTTTCTTGAAACTCTAAAAATGTCGGTACGAACAAAAAATTATACATTCATAATTCTCTTATAAAAAAAAACAAAATAAAATATTAAACTGATAATATTAAAAAGATAAAATTCACTAATAATGAGTAACTTTAGGTGAGCAACGGTTAAAAATTAAAAAATGGTGAAAGGAAGTTAAAAAAATTTATAATATTTTGTATTTAATTTTTTAATAAAATGTTTATTATTAAAAAATAAAATATATATTACAAATTTTTAAAATTTGGGACTTTCAATTATGAGGACCTTATGCCATAGCACATATGGCTTTATGGTTGGGCCCATTCTGAATGTCGTGGGTGGTTAGAAAAGTAGATCAATGACGGAGATTATGGACAGAGTAGTGCGATAAATCTTAGTTGATTTGGCGATATCTATAACACTTTGCATGGAACCTTAATCTCTTTAATGAAGTCCTCAATTAATGTCGGAAAATGCCTTCCCCAATCTAATCTCATAATTATGAAGTTGCCATAGTTTCTCTAACAGGATTGTAGTGGAGATGAAGAGCTCATCATGGTCTTCTCTCCTCCGAATGAATAATTAAGGCCCTTGGGCCTTGGCGGATTGATATAGCAATGGATACCCAAAATGAACAAAATGAAGAAACAAGTGAACATGAAAGTATATTTGATTATTATTTAGATATGTAGCTGGCCTTGGTGTGGCTCCAGTTTGCTTAATTGATTAATTCACCCTTGCCATAGAAGTACAAGCACACTTTTAATTACTTTATTTATTTAAGATGGCAATATATATGGCTATATATATATATAGCCAGAGCCATAGTGCCTAGCTAGCTAGCTATATAATCAAGCAAAGGTGATATCGTACTTGGGCTGCTTGTTTGGAAGAAAGAGCCCCCAGTATTTCTCATATTCTGGATTCTTCTGATCCTCGTTAAACATGGCGAATATGTATGTTTCTATGGGCCTTCCTGGCCTCTTGGGGGTACCGCGTTTCACATGCTCAATCAATTTGTTGTTGTAAATTCTTGCGTTTTCAATAGATGTTGCAGTTCCACCGGCAGAAGGCCACCCGCTTTCTGAGACAACAATTTGCAAAGAGCTGCCGCCGGCCTTCTCCAACGCAGAATAGAGAGCGTCCAAGATGGCATCGAAAAGGTTCTGGTACCCGGCTTGGCCGTCTCGCACCACCACCGAAGGGGCTGTGAACAGAGCGTAGTCGAGGCGAATATCTCTGCTGTTTCCAGAGTAACTAAAATACGGATACACATTAACTAACAGTGGTGCATTGTGGTTCACCAAAAACTGGATAATGGGGTCGAGAAATGATCGGATTTCGGGCTTGAAAGAGCCCTTCGATGGGGGATAGGACTCCCCAAGAATTCCAGTTTCCATGGAGGTAGAAACCTTAATTTGGTTGGTGAGGCCGGCTGCCGCAATTGCATTCTGCACGTTGCGAATGGCGGGTAGGAGGAACCGTGCGTACGCCGCCGTGTCGGGTTTCAGTGGCCGGATCTCGTTCCCCACGACGACGTAGCGGAATTTGACGTCACCGTAGTTTTTGACATTATTCTGGACCCATGCGTTGGCCTGAGCTTGGTCGGAAGCAAGTCTTTCTAGGACTTCGTTTGGAACGCCGAGCATGAGCTCGATGTTGGTGCCTCTGAGGGCCTGGAGAGCATCCGGGTTCGGACCATAGAGCCGCATTCTTCTGATGCCTTTCTGTTGGTAAAGAGCCACCACTTCTCTTGGCGCTGGCAAACGGCTTCCAAGCATCCCATAGCAAACTCCTGTCTGAGCAGCTGCATGATGAACATATATATATATATATATATATATATAAAGAAGACAGTCAAGAATTAGGGTTCCTCAAAGAGAGAGAGAGAGAGAGAGAGACCTGTTGCATCGAGAGCAGCCATTAAAGCTACAAGGAACAGGGTGATGGTGGCAGCCATGGAATGCAACGTATGCATGTATGATATATTGATATATTTTATCAATGGAAACTATAGAGGCTTGATGAAGACGACGCATGAAGGCTAATAGCTAGCATCGATCCTTTTATAGGGAGGGAAGAGGCCATAACAACAGTTGATGAGCTTGAACTCCACTACTAGGTGGTGCTATAAATGAGTCAAGCCGGCCCTGGAAAATAAGCTCGTGGAAGACCAAGACCTAGACCTACATCATTAATTCCACACCCACCAGCAGAGATGACCATTCGTTGTATATTTAAAGCACATCCATCCATTACCACTTACCAATAGTAGCTTGTTCCTTCGGTTGGCTCTTGCAGATCGAATCATTCTTGCAAGCCGATGGTGACTTGATAACAAGCCGCCTATATAGACATGTGTGCGTGTGTGTGTTTCAGCCACTGTCTTTGTGTGTGTGTATATGGCAAGCATAGTTTCACTTCACAAAATTGCATCAGCCCCCCAGATGTTAATTTAAGGCATGCTCAAGTTGCATGCATATACAAGTCTCAGTCCCAGTCCTTGAGGAGGAAAACAAAGAGAGGAAGAGAAGAAGTTGGTTAAGAGACCGTTTGCCTACTGCTTACCTAAAACACAAAGTAAATTGCCTTAGGATTCCTTATAATTTAAGTTATTTGCGCCAACTTTCCATGTAATTTATTTTTGTCGTAGAAATCTTTATAGTATGTTTGTTTATTTTTCAAATATCCTCTTTGTTAATTAGCATAGGCTACATCTTATTTAGAAATGCTATTTGAATATTCAAGTTTGACATTTATGGTGACACTTTGCATTGATGTCTTCTATTTTGTGTCATAATAATACAAATAAATAGACCTTGCTATATTGCCCAAACGTGGATGACGCATAGAATGACTGATTGGACTTCATCCGATATGAAGTGATTGGGCTTCATTGCTAGACAGCAGCGGCAAGATAGTGAAAATGTAGTGGCGAGGTGACAGCGAGGAGGAGACAAGGTGATGCAGCGGCAGTAGGCGCAAGGCGAGGCTGCCATAGGAGAGAGGGAGAGAGGAGAGAAACAAAAGTAGGCATCAGTTGGCTGCGAGCGGGTGGGCGGCAGCGGCCGAGAGCGGTGCTCGGCTAGCCCGCGCAGCCAGCGGCCAGCGCACAGCGCCCAGTGCGGGCCTTGGGCATGCCAGCAAGCCCCGTTGGTCAATTTTTTTCAAAAAAATTGAAATTATTGAGGATTTTTTGGGGCAATTCTTAATTGCTTTTGGATCCCGGAGGAATTTTCAAATTAAAGGAATTTTTCGAGCATTTTGGAGAATTATGCTAAAATTTCAAAAAATTAAAAATTATGAGTTTTTTCTTCAAAATTGGTAATCAATCAATGGATTGATTGAAATGGTGATTTTTATGGAATCCGGTAAAATTCTTGGATGGAAAAAGAATTAAATATAAATAAGAAAATGACGATTAGACATCTTCATGAGATTTCTTTTTAAGCAAATGCAGTGTGGTTAAAGCCCAATTTTGTTAGTGAATCCTGGGGTTGAGGGAAAGGAAGAACGATCCTAGTTCTCACTTAGGGCGTTTCGTCTTGAAATATGGTCCGCCTTTCACCAATGGTCGGACAAATGGACAATTCGGATAATTGTTCACGAGTGACACCTGTAAGTGAGAACAGGGCGTCACAAACTTAAATGCTTAAATAGTATTTGGATAAACAAAAGTAGGTATCAAAGTCTCAAATTGTTAGATTTGTCTCTCTTTATGTTACCTTCTCCCTAAGTGGGAACATATTAACTGTAAAGAAGAATTAATGCTAAAATTACTAGCTCTATTAACACTTAGCTCTATCATTAACACGTAGTAAGTTTAGATTTGGTGAATTACTGGCTCTATTTCAATGCTAAAATTATAATTAAAGAAGTAACAGTACTGTTATTTTTAAAAGGTTTCTTTAAAACTTGTAGTAGAGTTTTAATGGTTTGGTATTGATTCAGATCATCTGGGGTTCAATCATTATTAAACTCCGATGGTGCTAGATAGGCTTAATCCAATATTTCGGTGTGCTCACAGGAGAGACAGGAAGGAGAGTGATCTTCTTCTTCTTCTTCTTCTTCTTCTTCTTCTTCTCTTATCCATCCATCTTCTACACTGCAAGAAATGTGGAATTTTCCAGCTTTTCAAGAAAAAGTTGGTGTGATCATAATGGTTGAAAAATGCCGTAACACACAAACTCAAGAAAATGAGATTCGACAGAGTAGGTACTGATTGTCAGCGTTTATAAAATCCCAGTAGTAACTGTATATATTCCTCAGCAAAAAAGCTGACAATTAGCATGAGGACAGACACTGTTTCATCTACATAAAATCAACAACATACTTCTTGACAGGGCCCTAAATGATGTCATACTGAAATAATCTGGATGTTTTTTTTTTTTCTGTAAATAAATATTCTCAAAGTTTAAAAACGTTGGAAATGAAAAAAAGAAAACCTTGAGATATAGCATGACTAAAAAAATAATGCTATTTATCTAAATTGGAGATGAATGTCTAGTGTAGATGACACATTTTTATTGAACAATGAAAATATGTAAATATCAATATTTATTATATATATTTTCATTGCCCAATAAAAAAGTGTTACCCAGTTTAAATGAATATCATTACTCGGAACAAAATTAGGTTATTCTAGTCATGGCACAGTTCACAATGCCCTATGAAAATATATCATAATAATAGATCATGAGAGATGATTTATTGCTTACGCTTATGTTGTTCGACTTGGGCTATCAAGATAGGGCCGGTGGTGGTGTCCCCCCCCCCCATAAATGGGGTTCATGCCTCGTCTCTGAAATTAATCATGTCAGCGAATTGTTATGTTGTCTGACACAAATAACACAATAATTTTGATTAGTTTATTAGTATTTTAAAAACAATTGTAATTTTTAATAAAATGTCATTCATAATGCCGTGCCTACAAATGTCAAAAAATTTAAAGTAATCGTCAAGAAGACCTTTGTTTGGTGCCTCTATGCTTTGATCTCCGCACCTGACCCCTTCTTATTCCACTTTTCTCTTCTTCTCAACAGAGCGATGTCATAAGTGGAAGAAGGAGAGCTATGTTGATTGAACAATTTTTTCCATTTTTTTTATTTTTGTATTTTTATTTATATGTACATATGAATTTTATAAATATTATTATTATTATATGTCGTCTGACATGTTAAATCAACATAAAAACACTCTCTAAATTAATTTTATATGTTGGATAAAGTTGTATTTTGTTGAGTTAATTTAGATCTAATTACTAAAATTGAAAGGATTGAATAAAATTACAAATTTGTAAAAAAATTGAATTATTTTTATGATTAGCCCCAGTTTAAATTTATTGGTAACATAAAAAAGAAATAGCTATTGTTTTAAGACAGAGATATAATATATATATATGTGTGTGTGTGTGACTGTGTTAATGTCACACCCACTATATATGTAAGTGCAAGCAATCAACAATTGCACTGACAATTGCCTTCGGACTTCACTCGTTTAGGAAAGCCGAGTGGATATGAACCTACTTTCTAATAAATTATTCGGTTAATCCCTCTAATTAACTTGGTTAGTTTTACAATTACAAAGCTTAAAAACCCATTTGAGTCTTTCTCAGTAGGATCAAGTCTTGGATGGTACCCATATTTGAAACTGTTGTTAGATTTGATGACTCACTTAGGTGTTGTGGGTATAACGATCAACTAGTTTGGGATTGTGCCATAGTTTTTAGTTTTCTATGGTCATGTTCTCTAAGTACATACCTATACATTTATTACAAGATAGTTTTATGTACTTGAAGAATCACGGGCTGAGAGTATTTTTATTATTTTGGCATCTTTCTATCATCTTTTCGGTCATCTATTATGTATAAGTAGCATTTTCCTTTTTCAAGAGTCATAAACAAAAGTTAGATGAATACTGGTCGAATGCAGATTCCATACTTACAAACGATTTTAGATTTTATTGATTTTGCTCATCGAGACACCAATGTTATGGAGGGTATCCAAATTCTATGTCTGTGTAAAAAATGTTATAACCTATATTAGAAAAAGATAAGTGATGTGAAAGAACACATGTTTATAGATGATCTTTTGCCAAGCTATACTAGGTGGATATATATTCCATTTCCTATTGAGTTACAGGTATTGGCCCATGAAGCTTTTGACATATACTTCTGGGGGTAACAACACATAATTGACCTACTGGTGATCCTGCTCTAGAGGGGCAGATGATCATGATCAAACAAGATGATGGTCACCACCAGGTACAAATTATTGTCACCTTGTTGCCCTACACAAGCTAAATGGTATTTAACTAGTTGTGTTATTCTTGTAGGAGAATGGCGAGCCTGACAATGAGGAATAATGTGTTCTTGAGATTGAGTTTCTCGATAATTGGGTGCATGAGCAGCTTGATGGCCAGAGTCCTTTCTAGGGTCAAAATGGAGACATAGGTAGCAATGGTATGAAAATAGAAGTGATCGAAATTTATTAACTAATTAAATCGAATAGGGAAATAAAATTGAACCAATTGATTAATCTAAAAAATCAAACTAATCAATAATCAAAAAAATCAAACTTAATCCATATAAAATCGAATCGAACCAATTAAACTAGAGAAACGCAAAAAAAAAAAAAAAAAAAAAAAAAAAATCAAATTAACAAATAAAAAATACATAAAATCAAAGAAAACATGTCATTTTATAAATATTAAAATAACATCATTTTAAAGTTTAATGATTTGTTCGGTTGGTTTGGTTATTTCAACTAAAAAATTAAAAGTAAAAAATCAAACTTTTGAAAAAAAATTAACCAAACTGAATCGATTCGGTCGGTTCCAATAAATTGAACTTTTACTCTCCATATTAGGTAGAGATTGCATAGAAGAGGTATTTTGTTTGATCCTAAATCTTGTCGAGTCCATATGCAACTTCTACTCTTCGATCGTCCTATAGCAGAATGAGTCCATTATGGAAAATTAATTCCTTCTTAGGCAAAATATGACCACAAATTTATACAACGCTTAATTAAACATTATATAATATATGAATAGTGAAGAATCAAAAGTTAATATCCCAATACTTTATTGTTACCAATATATGATCCATTTACATAAAAGAAAACTCAAATTGTAATCACATTAGACTTCTTTTTCATCCTTTCTCTTCGTGGGACTTTTACAGATGCTGGGAAACAACTATGTACAGTTCACCACCAACATCGTAATACTTGTGTTGTTAATGAAGTTCCATTATATATACATATAAATTATAAATTGTGCAACTTCTCTTTTGGGTTATTCTCCCCTCCCCCAACAACACTATGGATTCAAGATGCACGTGGAGGATATTTTGAGATGCATACTAGGTAAAAATTATTAGTATAGTGACTAAGATAAGGTGGCATCAAGGCTCCATACTCATTTATATGTAGATATAATGCTTTGCATGAACAATTAGCCTATTATGGTAGCGTTTGTTAAAATGAGTAATATAAGATTGTATCAAAATAATTTATTTGTAAGGTCTAAAATAACTTATCCAAAAGGAGGAGCGATAAATTTATCTGAAAGTTTAAGATAAGAAGTTACACAACTTCTTTTCAAATAAATTTAACAAACACAATGAAAAATATACTTTTGTTTGGGATGATTTTCATATCCCACTTTTTTTCGATCTATATCTTGGTTAACAAACACTACCCAGATGGACCTTACATTGATTGTTGGCTATCAACTTTGCAATTTCACTTTCCCCACTTGTGGTTGCTTAGTACTGAGTTAGATAAATTAATTGGTTTCAAAATGGGTATATATCTTGTCATTGTAGTTCATCTCATAAAAAAATAGTCGTCTTTTGGAGAGGGTTGATAAAGAGAAGAAGGCATGGGTGATGTGAAAGGAATGCATCAACGCTTAATGTATTATACAAATGAGACATTGAGGTTTTCAAAACTTTTTTAAAAAAACACACGCAGTCTTTTGATTCTATGAGATTAGGTATAGACAACCATATGCAAATACACACACCTCAAAACAAAATATGAAAATAACTTTTAATTACTTCATTCTGTTGAAATGCTACCATCGATTGCCTCTGTGATGCACCTGGATCTGAACACTTTCAGTCATGAACAGCTTCTACCAAGACGATATGCTCTGGTACCTATTTTCTTGGCCGACTAAGCCATCCCCACAAATATAGAGGATCAAGTCGGTCCACACCTAGGCTACATCAGAATCCTTTATCTCATCCAAGTGCTAGACAAGTGAGAATGAAGGTGATTTCGGGCTAATCTAGATTCTCTTTGGATGACCTAGTCGTCTCACGACCTTTGGACAAACAAAATAGGGAGCAAAAGAGAGGAAAGCAATGGAGTAGAGGGAAGAAAAAGATGAATAGTGGTTGTGCATGCCTTTCTTCTTTTTTCAAAATAAATGAAAGGGATGAGAGAAATGGTGGCGGCGTATCTCATACGTTATCCTTCTCATCCGTTTCTTTTTCCTTTTTCAATTTCTTTTTATCTTTCTCTTTCTCTCTTTTTGATTTGCTTCTATGAGACGCATGATGGCTTCAACAAAGCATTTAATGCTTTATCGACTAAAATGATAGAAGAAAAGTACATGGGATCTATCAATTGTTTAAGATGAATTGTCTACAGTTCCAAAACTGTTGACCTATCCAAGAACAACTGTCGACCGTTTCGTGCTTTTCTATCAAAGTTTCACCAAACTACATCTAGACCCCCCATTAACTCTTAATGGCCCTTCCACTAACTCTTAATGGAACCAAAGTCCCCATTAACTCTTAATGGTCTCCATATGTTAACTTTTAATAGATTGTTGATCCATTTGTTAACTCTTAACAACACATCCATCATTATGACGTAGTGAAAGCCTTCTAATAACCCGTTGATTCACTCACTAATACCGAATTATAGTACTCAATTAATTCGTTGATTTTAAAGAATACCGAAAAATTGAAAAGAATTATAGGGAGAATTTCAACAGAAATTTTATTGGAATTATGAAATCAACTACCAAAAACATCCTATAAACATAGTATTTATAAGCTACAACTCACAATATGATTAGGAAATTAGAAAACACCTCAAAACCTTAAAACTCTAATCTTACCAAAAAAGACAAAATTGAGTTTTCATTACAGGATCAAAATTAGATGGAAATAAAGAAAATCCCCCCAAAATGGCATATTAAAATTCACTCCCTAATGGAAGTTATTCCAAATCAATTATTTTTTAAAATAACAAAAACACTAATTTTGAGGCCTAAACAAAAGAATTTGCCCAAAAAGCACGAACCTCACCATTGAAATTAGTCTCTAAAATCTCCCAAATCACATACGTCAAATTTGCCAAAATTTACGAAACTTTCTGTGTATCAATTCTCCTCCCACCTTTCATAAAATGCTAAAACCATCTCATCCACATCACATCATCATTAACTCTTAATGATGATTGAGAACACACGACAATGATGAATCACTAATTCAATGCATTACCAGTATGTGTGTGACCTTCTAGATTCATCACCATGTAGCAATTAGGACATGCCAAACTCTTTGAAGTAGACCAAACATTTCAGTCTACTATGAAAAACTCTTTATTTTCTCATAGCACCTCAAAAGGTCCTGAGTGACCTCTAAAATAATATTAGAACAATTTGAATGGCAATGAAATCAATACTTTAATGAATATATTAAGGCTTTCAATTACTGTGCATTATAATCCTTCAATTGACTAACATCCTAACCGAGTGAGAGCCATAAACTGATTAAACTCATAGGATTCAATAGTTATGCTGATATGCAGTATGGTGTAGTCGAGATAACACATCAAAACTTCTTCTAACATCAGGAACTCTTTTCGATTATGCGCACCTTGGTAAAGGATTTTCCAACCACAATTAACTGCGATCGCATAAACGTTCACCCCCACAATAAAGGTCATGGATCCCATCGATAAGCATCTATCTCCATACACCACTGCACAGAGACCACACAGAGAGCATTCTCACCTCTCACATTGTATAATTTCACTCAACGACAAATCTCTAACACCACAATCTAAAACTAGTAACATATCATTAATCCTCTTAGCCATGTGATTTGTCACAAGCATCATATCTCATGCCAACAAACTAGCAACATATGTTTAACTAACATCCACCCACATGCCTATTAGTCACATCTCATATAGCATGACATGTGACTCACAATCCTTTATCATTAGCATCTCGTATTAATCAAAGGTATAGTAACCTATGTGGTAGTCCATCATTGATTCATCATAATCCACATCTAATCAATTTAAGGACTAAAAATACCTTTAAAAAAATCCTATGTTATAGATTCTCGTCACATATTCTTAACAATTTAAGAATAAGATTATTAAGAAATCTAGAGACTAATTTATACACACATTTGGAGAGGAATAAATGAAGAAATAACTATTTTATTAATTTCAAGAATATAATACATGTACCCCTATTACATACTAGATGTCATAAAAAAATCCAGCATTAGAGCATAGATTACTAACATGATGTTGCAAGTTCGACCTCCCTTCTTGCTAAATTTTCCTTTTTTGCAAGTACATCATTTGAAGACAAAATTTAAGCCTACATGAATATGTTTTTTGTTCTTTTTTTTGGGTGAATATGATTAGATCTAATATAGCAATTACAATGATCATACTAAATTGAATGTGTAGCTTTTTTTTTTTTTTAAAAGCATTGTAGCTTTGACCTTGTAGTAATTATAGAACTTTTACTCTTATTTTGTAATATGCTTACAAGGTATATTAAATGAGACTTAAACAGAAAATTAAATGAGACTTAAAAATGTAAAGGGAGATCATTTTCATTTAAGCTTCAAGGGGTTTTTTTTTTTGTCAAACCCAAGAAATACTATTATAATTTACTCTTTTATATATGTATATATGCACAGTACTACACAACATAATAACACACTCACTTCATCAAATATACTACTTTTATCATATTTACTTCCACAAAAACAACATATAATAACAAATCCAAAACAAGCCCATCATCTAAATTTGTATTTTCTTTCCAATATATATATATATATAAACAGCAAGGCTGGTAGCACAAACTAAGTTTCAATTAATCAGCTGATAATGTAATCAAATATCTCTGCAAAATTATCATATATATGCTGATAGATGTATGAGCAAACTAATAAAATTACAACCCGCTAGCTGTTATACACAACAATCTTAGATCGATGCTGCAAACCATGTGTCTAACATCCAAAACAGAATACTTCACTGAACCAACCACATCCAAAACATAATCCAACTTAACCAGAACTGTACTGCTGATAACACCAGTAATACTTCACTGAAACCACAAGACAGGATGAAGATCGAATTTGGTTAACCTGTCATGCATGATTCACTTGCAAACCGGTTGGTCTCTGATGGCTAACTGGCCGGAAAGAATAATTCCTCCATCTTCCCCTTCCGCCCGACCATTCATGATTAGCACCATGTTTGTCGCCATAAAACCTTCGGCTTGCTTGCCCCGACACCTTCTTACCAGTATTCTTGTAATTCTTTGTATTGCCATGCCATGGACGTTCCCCAAATGCAGCAGTCTTTGGATGATCTGTCCAATGATCATGCCTGCAATTAGTGTTGTCTTTCCACTGATCACAGCCCCAAGAATCATTCTTGTTCCAGCCATCTCCCCATCCACCACCTTTAGCAGCTTCATTAGCCTGACTTGTGTTCCATGGATTGTCGCCAGCTGGTCCGTCGGGCTTCTTGAAATTCTCTTCGGAGTCTCCCCAGCCGATGGTATACTGTTTGAGTTCCGCAGCAAGAAGTTCATCGAGAATCACAACCTGTTCCGGTTTTTCTCCCTCCACGGGAGCCACAGAGTCACGCTTCAGGTTTTCTAGCAGCTCTGGATCGATTTTCGAGTCCCAATCTACCTCATCAATGTACAAATTCGGATCAGGCAACGGTAGGTCACAAGGAAGGCCATTCAAGTTGGCCCAGAAGCGACTTTTGGAGCTTTGAAATGCCTCTTTGCCTGCAGCGTCGTCCCAATTCAAGACGTTCTTGTATAGGTATGTAGACCTCTTCTTATCTAGGAACATTTTCCAGGGAATGCAGCCAACCTCAAAGCAAAATTGCTTTTCCCATGAAGGCACAGATGGCTGCCATTGCCAATTCCACCTACAGAAAGTATGCAAGTCGTCAGATGAACTGAAACTAAACCAAAAGGAGGGGATCATAGTATATACAATTGGACCCAGAAAAATGTTGAGGAAAAGCCTGAGACGGACCCAAAAGTTTCAGTGCAAAGTACAGGAAAAACTGAAGAGCCGAGATCTTTTGAGTGATAGATGATGGCAGAAGGCATCAATCAAGACTAATCCAAGTGCAGTACAATAAAAACACACTCAAACAGCAAGAGGATAGCCTGCTAGAAGTATTTACTGATGCAGGAGCCAAGGAATTACAATCAAAATCGACAAGAGGATGACATATATACAAGATGACTATAGTAAGAATTTCCAAATTACAAGATGACTGTAGTAAGAGAATGGTAGAAAGGGGTAAAAGATTCAATGGTTCACCTAATAAAAAATTAAAAGAAATAAAATTGTTCTCACTTAGTTTCATGTTGTGTTATGGAACATTAAATCACGTCGTTTTCTATATTAAGAACATTCTTGTGTTTCTTATTACAACATGACTCGACATGTAGAAGTTGTTTTCCAAAAGTTTGAACGATGAAATTGTCATTTTTTTATCGCCACGCAACAAGATTTTGAATATTTTGAACTTACTTTATAATTTTGTGTGTCGGTCAAAGGCGTCCTAGCATCAGTCTACAGGAACAGTGTACCATTTGAAGAACCCCAAATTTCCGTAATTTGAAACCTAATACAAGCAAACTTCAATTTCCGCATTTTGAAATTTAAATTAACATGGCATTCAAAATGAGAGAATCTCCAAGTTCATTCTAATACAACCCAACAAGATATGGATAATAATTGGTTTAATTATGATATTAAAACCCTAACGCAGCAAAGTTCATTTCCCATTGATAGACTAAACTTGTCACGGCAGATAGTTCCCGTGTGTACGAGAGAAGAATCAACAAAAAGCAGAGCATATTTCTTACCGCTAATCAAATGAACTATTAGGCCAATTAGAATTTCAATGTCTAGCAGAAAACCCCCTTCACTGGAACTATATATGTATTCTCAAAGAATAAAATTCAGTATTTTTGAACCCTAGAGTACTGCCATGAGTGAACAAATAAATTTGCAGTGAACTGACACACACACACACATATATATATATATGTACCAAGAGGTGGCTTTGGCGGTCTTGTACGTTCTCGGGAATCATCCTCTCCCCATTGTTTTCTCGACTTAGACATTATCACCAGATCTCCAAACAAAACCTAAAACAATTTCGAAACACATACAAGACCCATAAAAATTAGTTCAGTTAGCCAAAGAATATCAAGATCGATCAGGAACCAATATATATATAATTTGCACGAAGAACTACATATAAGAAAACTAGAATGGTATTTGGAATATAACTTACAGATGAAGAAAATTAAAACTTCTAAAGCAAACCCAGAAGGGATGCGATCACAACCAGTTTCAAGTTTCAACAATTGGGTTGTGCAAGAGAAGCGAAACAAGAAGATAAAGTCGATTTCAGGGTTTGGAGAGGAATTGAAGAGATTGCTTTGGGTGAGAACTGGCAGTCGCTGGAAAAGATTAGTGAGAGAAAAGAGAACGTTTTGGAAGTGATGAGTACGAAAGGGGATAACAAGGAAACCCATCCATTTATATATATAGCCTTTGGCCTGCGTGTTCTACAAGAATACAAGATTACGATAATATTAGGATTTAAGAGATTGCTTCAATTCCTTTTATGGCAAGGCATCTAGAACATAAAATTCCTTCCATATATGTACCTCCTGGGTTCGGACATGAAATTAAACCATTTTTTTTGGTTTAATCTCTCTATATATGACTTTTATTAAAGAATTTTTTTTAATGTTTAAATGTGACGAGGGTTTTAGGTCATATTACCACACCTTTCGTAATATAATAATGCTTTTGTTTTTCTTTTTTTAGTTTCGAGGTTATCCAAGTGATCCCCGAGCTTGAGTACATTGAACTGACCCTTATTGCAAAAAAAAATGAATGGGGTCTAGTGTTTTTTAGACTTTCTAACACTTAAATCAATTATGAAAATGATACAATAATAATATAATAAGTATAGTACTTAATCTTGAGATATTGCACATTTATATAAACAGACTGAGTGATTAGTATGTGCAAGAATAAAACCACATATATAGATGGTCATATGTAAACCTTTAGATGGAGCAGCTGAATTAGTTATGAGTGTAGTTTTGAGTCAAACTTTCAGGTAAGCCCAACTTTTCACATCCTTTGTGACTCAGACATCAATCTTAAATTTGAGTTGTTGTGAACAAACCAAAACATAATTGACAAAAGATACGATTTGAAAACATGAAACGATTTTCACAAATAAATTGTTCTTAATGTCTATATAAAGCATGTCGTAAGAGAATTAAATTTATTTGGAAGAATGGGGAAGAGACACCTAGCTTCTTGCCATTGCTAAAATGGGTATGAATAGAGGGATCTCTTCAAATTTTTTGGAATAGCGTCTAAAACTTTAGAGAAGTATTTAAAATTTTAAATTTTTTAATACACACACACACACACACATATATATAGATATATATAAAATTCAAGATCAGCTACTAGAATAAATTTATATATATACATATATATATATATAATAGAGACGGACATTTAAATATTTAAATATTAATTATGTGCAACCCATATCCATATCCTACTCATTTTCAAGAAAATTTATTTTTATTTTTTGGGTAAATTACAAAACAAAATACTAAACTTTTGATTTTATTTTAATTTTGGAATGGACTTTTAATTTTTACAATTCACACCCCAAATTTATTTTATTGTTTAAATTGTGAAATGTTGTTCCACCTTGCAATGATGTGTCACTCTCACTCAATGCTATTATTTGTATCTCTCTTTCTCTTTCTTCTTTAGTATTTTAATTATAAAAATATCTTTTTAATTGACAAAAATATATTTTAATTAAAAATATAACTATAAACTACACATATATAAACTAAACTATAAACTATACAGAAACTATAATATATTGTTATATATATATACATATACAAAAAACTAGAAAAATACACACACACATAAATTATGAAAATATATTTGATAAAATAAAAAACTGAACATATTTAAAATTAAAAAAAAAATGACGGTTGTCACTGCTGCCATGGCAAAGGGTTTGGAGGGGTTTCAGAAGGTTCTTTGCCACGGGAAGGGTCGTCACTGCAGATAACTAGGAGGAATCGTTCAATTGCATCCCTTACTTTTGTTAGGAAAAGTCTACACGAATCATCAATTTCAACAACTATAGACAAATCTCCTTTATGTTTTCTCTTGTGCAAATTAAATAATACGTAAGAACCAAAATTACTAACGAATAAAAAATTGCAGTAATAAATAGCACAACAAACATCGAAATTTTTAACGTGGGAAACCTCTCAAATTAAGGGTAAAAACCACGAAGCCTAACCTCCCACTAAAAATTAACAATAATGGACTTACAATTTGGGGTCTTATGTAGCATCCCTCTAAAGGATTAGACAATATTAAGACTATACATCCCCCTATGATGGATTTCAACATAAACATGACATTAAGAACAATCTCACAATTAATAGATTGTTGTAACAGTGATAAAACTGAATGTTGGAGCGTCCAAATCAACGATCAAAACAAGCAGAAACCTTCTTTAAAATGTTAAGAACAACATCCTAAAAGTTCAGTAAATCAGACCAAATTGCTCAAAGCTGTTGTACACAGAAAATCTGCACTGTTTTTGCTTTCTTTTCTTTATAGTTTCTTCCCTCTCTCTCTCTCTCTCTCTCTCATACGTTTTTGTCACATTCTTTAAAAAACACCAAAGCTGTTCTCTTATCGAATCCTCAATGTAGGAGGGACCCATCCAACAACTTTGCATTAGTGGCTGAGAAAAACCTTCTCAACTTTGCTCTCCCTCCCCAACCCCCACCCGCCCCCCCCCCCCCCCCCCCCTCTCTCTCTCTCTCTCTCTCCCCCTCTCTCTATAGATCTCCCTCTCTAGTCATGTTGTGCTAGGGTTTGAGGATGCACTAGAAAGCGTTGTGGAGTAATCCATCTCATACTGTTTGTGTTAAGGGCCTAATATAGTAGATAATTGGCCATAAACTTTCTTTTTAGTCACTAATGGCTAGAACATGATAGTTTTGTGGGTCTCGCTTTCCCTTAGAACATAGGTTTGTGTCCCAAGTAGAGCTAAAAAAAAAATATTGGATGTTAACTGTGTTCTACCATTGTTAAAAAACAAAAAAGAAATTGGGTGTTAAATCACAAAATGTTCCGTTGGCATTAAGAAGGATGACTTGTTTGTGGGCTTTTGTTAGTTTCTCCCTAGTGTTGGCATATTTCTTAAAGTTGTGCTTACCTATTCTCTAGAGCTTTTATGCTCGCTCTTTTTGTATTCTCTTTTTGTATTACCAATTCTTCGTTAAAAGAGTATGAATAAATTGAATTAGGACCAGTTGTAACTTGGGTCCTTGGGCCATTTGTGACGAGAGCCCTAGTGATTTGCTTCATTCACGATGAGATGTCTCATCATAATTGACCTAAATCATAAAAGTATAGATACATACATATGTATATATTTAAACATATTGATCTTGTAGCTTATAGCACATTGAAGTGTAAAGAAATAAAATCAATAAAGAGTTATCATTCCCAAATTATTATTCAAATTATTTTTATTTTGGATGAAGAGAGAACAAAAGGCTTCACATACGAAACCTAGTTACTAAAGCCGCCACCGCAGCCTGAAGGAGTCATAAGTGCCAGCATAAACAACACTACCATGATGAGAACTGGCACGAGAAGACAAACTTGTGATGGTGGTGGAAGGGGAGGAAGTATTAGAGGTAACACCAGAAGCATTGTTGTTATGACAACCATGATGGCAATTGACGACCAAATGAAATACTTCGTCATCTTAACCTTGACAAAACTCTAAAATGCAGGCTCTGCTCGTATCTATCTTGTGGTTGGAGTTGAAGTAATATCTTCTACAAAACTAGGGCTACATATATAGGATAAACGAGAGAGAGAGAGAGGGATGGGAGGGGGAAGGAAGCAGAAAGTGAGGTGCATTAATTGAAGAGGATATCTGTTTTCAAATTTGGACGTGGTGATTAAAACCTTTCACTTCTCTCAACTAATTTCTTCCTCCTTGCATTAAAGGCAATCTCTCTTTTCTGGTAAGGACATTGATGGTACACTCCCCCACAGGCTTAATGCTTATGCAACTGTTTCCATTTGTGATTGCATTATTTCAGAGTTGGTTCGAAGGTTTTTGTTCATCTATATTGGAGGTGTTCACAACATTAATTGTTCATCTATTTGGTTTTGAGTACTTATCAAATTATGGAAATTTCAAGTTTCTTTAAATAGTACCCTATTCAATGTCCTTTGATTAATGTAAATTTGGGATGAGGGGGGAGGGGGGAGAGGGTAGGGATTAAAGGAGGATGCAATTCTTTCTAACCTTCCTAGGAATTTTCATATTCCTACCACTTTATGTTGCACCATCCACCAATCATCTACATTCCTTCCTTTCTAAGGTTTGTAGGGTAGGACATATCCTTAGCATAGTTGGTTGCTTTCCCTTCCAAACCATGTATGATCTCTTTACCCCACCTCTCATTGTCTTTTTCCTGATCATGCTCGCTTTCCATGTTATCTTGTTTTGCCTCTCACAATTCTTGTCAAATCTCACCATATTTTTCTTTCTTGTCGCCTTTATAATGCTTCATCATACACCTCATCTATTGTTCACAAGTTGAGCAGATCTAGACAAAAGAAGTCGCAGACTACTTTTGTCTATCTCATGCTACCACTCCTTACACCTTACTTTATATTCTTGATGCCTCTTCACTTCCACACTATTTTGTCCAAATTTGTTTCAAACACCATCAACATTTGAACCCCTTCCTCGAGATCTCCCCTTACTACCAATCACTTTTGTGCATCTAATGGTCCCTATAAACTCTAATTGGATCTAGTTCAAATTTGAGAAATCAACCTTGAGATCTTGGTATAGATCCAAAAGTAGCCAATTTGCTTAACCCCAAATATGGAAAACAAAACAACAATACAAGTAACACAACAATGGTGAAGGTCTTCAACCTAGAAATGATGATGGTGCAACATAGAGAGTTTTATAGACTTAGTATTCAAAGGTTTACCCATTAACACCAATTCATTCCCATTCTTTTAGTCCAAAGGTTAACCCTTATTGTTACTATTTTAGTAGTACTCATGGCCTCTCTTAGAGAGTGCAATAACCTTCATTGGTTATTTTTATCCATTTATAGGGACTTTAAAGCTATATATTATCCAAGCTCCTTGAACTTCTTTTCGGATTGTTTACTGGAGTTTGTAGGTCTCTCTTTGTTAGGTTACTATTGTTTGCAAATTTGTATATATTGTATGCCATGCATTTGAATACTAAAGACGATAGGTGAATAGCTATTGTGCTAATTGTAAATATTTACCTTTCTTTTTGGTGGTAGTTTACTATGGGTTGCAAAGTTTTCTAGCTAATTTCACTCTTGTTCAACTTTTTCACTCTTTAAGGTTATGTTTTTGTATTAGTTTTGTTATGTTTTTTTTGGCTTTTGTTAGATCCTTTAGTTTGCAATCTTAAGGATCAATATCTTGTAAAATCGATGACTAGGTTGTAATATTAATGTTAACCTATTAAAAAAAATAGGTACGCCATTCCATGCATGCAAGCTAGGCTAATAAGATCCTTTCAAATGACACACTTTTGTCCTTGGTTCTATATTGACATAATCAAAGCATATAGAGTTAGTTTAAAGAATACTCAAAACCTTGTTGCATGATAACAAGAAATGGCAGTTAATCGTTGAAAATTTTGGAAAACAACATCCACATGTCGGCTATAGTGGAAATAACAAACACAAAAATGTTTTGTATAGAATTTCTTTATGCAAAAGGCGAGGATGTTAATTAGGATATTTCTAGTTATTGATGTTGAAAACCAACAACATTTAATGCATCGTAATCGGATAAGAAATAAATTCAAACAATTTTATAATTTGAATATATTCAACCAATGAATATTTTTCCCTTTATTAGGTAAATGACTCAAAATTGAGTCGGTTAAGTGGTTGAATTGAACTGGTATTAGCCATTGGAGACTGCAGCTCCAACAACTATCTTCTAACAACTAACCTAATTGTCACTAACTTTGTTCCTTGAAACTATCGAATATCTTTTATAAATAAGAACAAGAGCGCGCTAGAGAAACGTCTAAGAAAGCTATTTTGTATCCTTTTTCTCTAAGCGTATAGCATTGGGCTTGAGAGAAAAAAAAGAGAGTTGTGAGTGCAAGGTGCTCAAGGATTGAGCTTGTACACGGTAAGTTCTTAGAGAGATACATAGAGTTTTCTTGTGTATTTGTAATATGTAATTGTGCTTGTTGTTCTAGTGGATTGACTAGGGGAAAACCCTTGTCGTGATGTAGGATTCCATTAAGGAATTTGAACACGTAAATCATGTGTTCTTCCTGTGCATGTGTGCTTATATTTCTTTTATGTATTTTCATTTTCTTAACTTTGAATTCTCTCTGTTGATTGAGCTATTAGACACCAAAGACACAACAAGTGGTATTAGAGTTAGTTAAAGGCCTCAAGATTCAAAGGGGTTTCGAGAAAGTTCAAAGTAAAGATCAAGAACAAAAAGGAGATGGGCTCTACGAGGATGGAGATTGAGCAATTCGATGGTTACAGTGACTTCAACATATGGCGCAAGAAGATGAGGGTAATACTCGTCCAATAGAAATGCCCCAAAGCCTTGAATGGAGAAACAGGTCTTCCTGCGACCACGACCCCCTAAGAAAAGGAAGACACGCTCGAGATTGCTTACAACTTGTTGATCCTAAACTTGGGCTGACAACGTCCTTCGCTAAATTGATGAGGAGGTATAATAGTGGATACATATTTACAGTTACTCATTTCAAATAGTTCCACAATCTTCTTGAGATAACCGAATTGAGACAAGGTTAAAATACCTTTTCTTTCTATCTCTTACAATATCAATCCCAAGTATTCTTTTGGCTGCATCTAAGTTTTCTTCATTTCAAACTCTGATTTGAGGGGCTTAGTCAACTTTCTAGTCTCTCATTTGTCCATACATGCAATATATAAGCATGTCATCTATATAGATTAACAAATATATATATTGATTTCCCCTTAACTGCTTAAAGTACACATAGTGATTAAAGTTACATCTTCTATAACTTTTCTTAAGCATGAATTCATCAAACCTCTTATACCATTGCCTTGGGGACTGTTTAAAGCCATATAATGACCTTTGTAGCAGACACACCATCTGTTTTGTCCCTCTTTTCACAAAGCCTATAGGCTGCTTCATATAAATTCTCTCTTTTAGGTTGCCATGAAAGAAAGCTGTTTTGACATCTAGTTGTTCCAACTCTAAAGCATATAGAGCTACCATAGCCAAAACTATTCTAATTGAGGCATGTTTTACCATAAAAGAAAATTCCTCATGATAATCAATTCCTTCAATCTAAGAATAACCTTTGGCGACGACCTTTGCTTTGAACCTTGCTGGTTCCACACCTGGAATACTTAGTTTTCTCTTAAAAATCCATTTGCAACCCATTACCTTTTGATCAACAAGTCATTTAACTAGGGTCCAAGTCTTATTTTTATTTAGAGAGTCCATCTTTTCCTACATTGCCTTAAACCAATGTGCCTTATCCTTGTTGTTACAAGCATCACTAAAGCTATCATGCTCATTTAATTAGGGGTTTTACTTATCTTCTTACTCTATCTCTAGATAACATATAATCCCTTAGATCCTAACCATCAATAGACATCTAAGTATGAAGGAGACTATCAGAACTATTGGCTGAATTAGTATGATCATTAGAAGTATCAAATAAGATTGCATTATCAGTATTCTCATTTAAGGTTCCAATAGGATAAATATATACCACTATTATTATGATAATTTTGACAGTTTGAATCCTCTAAAGTTCCACCTTGAGGGAAATTAAGCTTGTTTATTTCCACCTCAAACTGAAAATTATCAGTTTGCTTATTCTTATCTGATTCCCACATATTAGACTTAAAGAATTCAAACTCATTAAACACCACATCTCTACTAATAACCACATTCTTGTCCTCAATCAACCAAAGTTTATAACTTTTAACTCCCTTAGGATACCCTAAAAATATAGCCTTCTTTACTCTGGGATCAAGTTTCCATTCTTTCTTATGGACATACCCTATACACCCAAAAGGCTTTAGGTGATCTATCTTGGGTGGTTTACCAGTCCATAGGTGTTTTGGAGTCTTAAATTGAATAAATGAGGATGAGGATCTATTAATTAGGTAGCATGTTGTTACTACAACTTTAGTCCAAAATCTTTTAGACAAACCAGATTCATTTAACATGCATCTTACCTTAGGTAGTAGAGTCATATTCATTCTTTTAACAATTTCATTTTGTTGAGGGGTGTCACTACAAGTCCTATGCCTAGCAATACCAATTTGTTTGCAATGATTTGTAAACTCATTGCTACAAAACTCTAGGCCATTGTTAGTCTTTAAATTCTTTATGTTCTTTCTTGTTTGGCATTTCACTAAGGTCTTCCATTTCTTAAATCTTTCAAAAGCTTCACTTTTTTGTTTTAGGAAATAAATCCAGATCTTTCTAGAAAAATCATCAATAAAAGAAATAAAATATTGAGCCTTGGAAAAAGAGTAGGGTACCTGAGGAGAGCCCATAAATCAGAATGAATATACTCTAAAATGCCCTTGGTTTGATGTATTGAGGAAGCAAACTGCAACCTGTGTGATTTTCCCATGACACAAGTCTCACAAAATTCTAGATTACTAATCATTTTAGGATCCAAAATACTCCACTTGCTAGGGTCTTTAAGCCCTTTCATTCCTATATGGCACAATCTTTTATGCTAAATTGCAATCTCATCATTAACAAAAGATGAGACTACAACATCATCAGAGATGGCCTCTCCTTGTAAGATATATAATCCTTACTTTAAAAGCCTTTTAATACCAACATTGACCCCTTCGTTACTCTAAAGATACCGTTTTCAGACTTATAGGAACTCTCATTTAAATCCAACATGCCTAAGGAAATCAAGTTTCTTCTTAAATTAGGTGCTAGCCTCACATTATCTAGAATTCCGTAAGAGCCATCCCATAATTTGAACCTAACAGATCTTGTACCTGCAATACTTGCAAGATTTGTCATTTCCCATTAGCACCTTACCTCCCTCAATTGGTTTAAAATTAGGTAGCCAATCTCTCTTAGGTGTCATATGAAAAGTGCAATCGGAATCTATTATCCACTCATCTCTAGAACTTTGTTCTAATATGGTTAGTCCTTCTCCACTCTCATAACCATCAGAGACATTTTCTACATCAATCTTATCCACATGGTTCTCATAACCCTTTTTTCTTGATGGATAGTGCTTCCTAAGATGACCTTCCTTTTTACAAAACCAACAGGTCATGGTTCTTGGGTTGTCTCTACCTTTTGACGGTGACCTAGTACTTCTTCTTCCCTTAACTAAGACCTTCTATCAGGCCTCGCTTTTACTTGCAGACCTTCTGTTGGGGTTGCCTTTTTATCTTTCTTTATCTCAAAGTCTCTTAATCTTAAGACTACTAAGACATCTTTTAGAGTAAGAGACTCTCTGCTATACTTAATTGTTGTCTCTAAATCCTTATAGGATTCTAATAGTGAGTTTAGGAGTAAAATGGCTTGATTTTCATCCGAGATTTTCTCAACTATGTTGGCAAGGCCTATAGTGATAACTTTAAAATCATCTAGGTTCTCTTCTAATGATTTTGAGGGATCCATTTTGAAATCAAAAAGCTATTCTTTCAAGTAAATCTTATTTGATAGGGTCTTAGTCATATAGAGTGATTCGAGTTTAAGCCATGCCTTTGTTGCAATGTCCATTATAGGCTATGTACTGTCAAAAGAGACTTGTTTAAGGATGAGGAAGCATACATAAGGAAAGTACCTTACTCAAATGTTGTAGGAAGTCTCATGCATGCAATGATAGGAACAAGACTAGACATTGCTTATGGGGTTAGTTTGGTAAGTAGGTTTATGAGTAGTAAGCCTTCCAAGGAACATTAGCATGTTGTCAAATGGCTGATAAGGGATCTAAAAGGATCTGTGAATAAGGGATTGGTGTATAGTTCAAATAGAGAAGGTGGAAATCACATAGAAGACTATTGTGACTTGGATTATGTAGCATATTTTGATAAGAGGAATCATCAATAGGTTATGCCTTAACTATTGGTGGAAATTTGATAAGCTGGAAATCAAATCTATAACATATTGTGGCTCTTTCCACAATAGAGGCAGAGTATGTGGCTCTCACTGGAGCCATTTCCTTGCAAGGGATCACTCAGGAACTTAGAATGGTAGAGTAAGTACCTAAAGTATATTGTGACTCACAAAATGTAGTACATCTTTCTAAAAACAGTGCATTTCACGAGAGAACTAATTAAGCATATAGATGCTAGGCTTCATTTTTTGAGGAACATTATTGCTTAAGAGCAAGTCAGAGTCGAGAAGATCTCAACTGAAGTTAATCTTGCAAACATGCTTATGAAATCCATTCCAGTAGTTAAGTTTGAGTAGGCATTAGTCTTGCTTAGTGTACTTCCTACATAGCTAATGAGTGATGCAGGTTCTCTAGTCATATCCAACCTCAATTTTGAATTAAAGTGGAATTTGTTAGGTAAATGACTCAAAATTGAGTTGGTAATGTGGTTGAATTGAACCAGTATTAGCCGTTGGAGACTGCAGCTCCAACTGTTATCTTCTAATAGCTAAACTACTTGTAACTAAGTTTGGTCCTTGAAACTATCGAATATCTTCTATAAATAAGAATGGAGCGGGCAAGAGAAACGTCTAAGGAAACTATTTTGTATCCTTGTTCTCTAAGTGTATAGCACTAGGATTGAGAGAAAGAAAGAGAGTTGTGAATGTTGGGTGCTCGGGGATTGAGCTTGTACTCGATAAGTTCTTGGAGAGATACATAGAGTTTTCTTGTGTATTTGTAATCTGTAATTGTGCCGATTGTCTCAGTGGATGGACTAGGGGAAAACCTCTACCGTGATGTAGGATTCCATTAAGGAATCTGAACACATAAATCATGTGTTCTTGCTATGCATGTGTGCTTCTATTTTTTTTCTGTATGTTCATCTTCTTGGTTTGGCATTCTCTTTGTTGATCGAGCTATTGGATGCCAAACACACAACACCTTTTCTACCAATATTTTATTATAGTCATCTTATAATTTGAGTATTCTTATTTCTTATTGTTAAACAACTGGTATATGCCATTATTTGTCATCCATTCAGTCAGTTGAAGTTTCTAATTATATTAAAAATAAATATTTTGTTTAATTACTTAGCTCCTATTCCAGTAAATTCTCTAATATTTTAATGCATTTTTATTTGGTATTGGACTTTTTTTGGTAGACATAAAAGTATGGTTGAAGCTTACAAACAAGAATAGGAAAAGAACACCACCAACCAAGCAAAGAGCACTATAACAAACAAAAAAACAAGCCCAAATGCAACAGGAGACAAACAAAAGCTAGACTAAAGATCTACCACAATAAACTTAAATCGGATGAATTTGGATTAGACCCAGCAAAGGCACAAAACCGACATAAGGCAATGGGGTCAAGCACCTCATATCAGTGTCATGCACGACCTTGGTAGGCTTAATCTGGCAAAGGTAGCTCATGGATAGACCATCACTTAAATTCTAGATATTACTAGCCATATTACCAACTTTACTTGCCGTGTCCTGTTAGCTATTTCCCACTCTTATATTACATACTTTGGTTTTTATATATTATGTACTACATCAATTGCTATACACCTTAAACACTATATATCTCGCATGTTCTTAAACTATGTCAATTCCTATGCTATGTCAAAAGCTTAAACTATTGGGTGATACAATTTAATTCCTTGTACCTAAAAACTTTAGTAGAGGTGTCTATGGTCCGGTTTGATCAGTTTTTGACATTTTCAGTACGCCAAATTGTTTGTGTGATTTTTCTATCAAAACCAAACCGTGAGACCTCACGGTTTGGTTTGATGTGCGAAAACAACACCGCATTTTGCGGTGTGGTTTGCCCAAAACATCCAAAATATTAATCTACCTATTTTCGTGATACGATTTCCATGATTTCATAAATTTTTTCATCAATCATTTAGCCCATGAACAAAAATAAATAAAAAATTGTATATAAACAATCTTTTATTTTATATAATATGTATATAAACAATCTTTTAATTTATTTTGTTTGGTTTTAGTTTGAGATTTGTTTTTCTGGTTTGAGATTTGTTTTGGTTCATGTATATAAATATTATGAACCAAAATAAATTGTTTCATAATTTTCTTATTATTACATTATACTCGGACAGTTCAATTCAAACCGAATCGAGAAATTCTCAAACCGCAAACCACACGGTTTGAGAATTTCTCAAGTCGTGCCGTACCCACCCCCCCCCGCCTCTCAAAAAATCACGAGGTGCGGTTTGGTTTGGTAGATTTTCACAATTTGTCGGTCTTTTTGAACACCCCTAATATCTAGTAGTTTTATGGGAAAATTAACTCAATCATGCTAATTCAAATGTTCTCACTAAAGAAAAAGGTTTAGAATTTTTAAATATTTCTTGCCTGTAAGTAATGAAAATATTTGGCTCTAATACATATATATACAGTGATTAATTACCTTAATTTGTTATGTATAAATAATCTCTTGGATCTACATTTCAAACTCCGTACAAAACAAAAAAAGAAATTAATAGAGAAACGAAAGTAGGAATTGTGGCCAAAAAAATAAATAAATAAATAATACAAGATTTGCAAGAAAAATTTAATAATACTAACAAATAAGAAATTTTATCAACATTTAAAATATTTTTTTAGTAAATCACAATATATATATATTTTGCTGGCAAAATATATAAAAATAGATATATCAATATTTTAAACAGTGTTGAATATTTTTGTAAATTTCTTTTTTGAGCATCCTCTCGAAATATTCTAATAGTTGATCTCAGGTTTTTTTAATATATATTTTTGGAAAATATATTTTAAATGCTACCCTAAAATTTTAGATGTTGTTTTAAACAATTTGAAGGGATTCTCTTATTCACATCCCAATTAAGGCTAAGATTTTTGATAAGTGGGGTCAATGAAAAATTTATACTTACCAAAGGGCTCATTTGATGTGCCAATCTTCCACATCTAGATTTGTAAATCCAAATTTGTTTCGAGAAAGACGGATTTATAATATTGGTCAAAGAATATTGGCTTTATATCGTGAAAAATTAAAAAAAATAAATATTTTTTTTTCAGGATTATAATTTGTGAGAAGGTGTGTGACATAAATAACCTAACTTAAGACATAGATAATATTTTTAGAGTTTACATGGGGAAAGATATATAGAATGAGTGAGGAAGATGAAGATTTTCTATTTAGATATAGACAAAGATGGTGAACCGCAAGATGTTCATCTATTAAGAGACAAAAGAGATGGAGTTGAATATAAAGAGATAAAAGTAAAATCTGCAACATGATAGAGGCAATTGAATTATTCGCCACTATTAAATAAAGCGGAAGAGATAGCGATGTAGGTATGTACACTTATTTAGTAAGGTTAAATCATAATAAACTTAAATAGTAGGGGTTTATGTACTTATTCTATCGGGTTAAATCATAATGAACTTAAAATTTTACGTGCATATTGTTCAAGAATTGTCTCTGCCCTTGCATTTAGGAATAGCAATGAATCAAGTGACTAATAATTTTCTCTTCTCCGCTTCTCTTTTTTTCTCTTTGTATTATCATTTTATGTTTAATTCTAATTAGATCCCCATACTTTATATAAAAATTTAGAAATAATTAAATATTTATGCATTTCTTTTTTGCTAGGTCAAATTTCATTAAAAGAACCAAAAGGAAACTACACAAAAAGAGGCCAACGAGGCCTTAAGGCTCAAATGAGAGGTGATCTCTCATAGCAAACACATTAGAAATATATATAGCTACAATAGCATGAGGGAGCTCATTAAGCATCATGGTAACATTAAACTAGTTTTATAGATTTAGGATTTAAGATTTAAGAAGCTTATTAGGCATCACAGCAACACTAAATTAATTTTATAGATTTAGGGTTTAGGATTTAAAATTTAAGAAACTCGTTAGGCATCATAATAACACTAAGCTAGCTTCGTAGATTTAGCCCATTGAGCCAAATTATGAGCAGCTCGATTCGCTTTCCTGTTAACATGCTGTAAAGATCATTTCGTCTTATATATATATATATATATATTTCTCCTCAAATATGCTCTAGCATCTTGGATCAAAACATGAACGGACCAATGCATCGCCTCTTGACCTTTGGAGACCAAACTCACGTACTAAAAGCAAAGAATCAGTTTCAAATTTATATCACTAAAAACATGCACTATTTTGATCAGTTGCATATAGCTTTGGGCCATGAATAATGCTGAATTTCGTCCAATCCGGCCCTCATCTTGTTCCTCTTGAGCCATAGCTAGTCTCTCCTTTAGTTAGCACTGCTGTGAAAGTGAGGAACCTGGGCAAGTTTATACCACCCCTAACAATCAGACTTCGAGGCCTCAAAGCCTGAGCAAACCAACCAGCTGCTGGTATCTGAAAAGAGTTCCCAAAACCTGAACCCAGCAGCTCGATGGAGGCTGGAGCAACTGGAGAATGAATGAAACTATGCATTGATCCTCACAGATATGGTATCAATTAGAAGACGAAGGCTACCTTTACAGTACTTAATTCGATTTGCATATCTGAGTTCACAAATTTTCTATTTTTTCTCCATCTTCTGCTTCATATATATACTTGAGAAGCTTCAAGCCCAACTTAGCTAAGAAGGCTCTGTTAATCATATGATGTAGGCTAGCTCTTGAAACCTAGACCACCTAGCTAGCTCTTTCGGCTTCACAAAATTTTCGAAAGAATAATATAAGTTTGAATCTTTCCATGCCCCTCTTTATTTTCTGGGTACGAAACCGAAAGAATTAAGTAATTAGAAAACATTGATAACAAATGTAATGCTGAATTGGCTCGTTTATCCGACATCTTCCTTCTCCTCTACCTAATTTCTGGGCTAGTTAATTTGAAGCTTGGGCCTCTAAGATGGCGGGGCGCCGAGGCCCCGTTTTGGTATGGGGCGGGGAGGTCAAAGCAATGGCAAAGGCTTTCCGACATATGGCTTCTAGCATTCTTGGGGACACTCCAAGCAAATGTGTTAGCTTTTAGGGTTTGTTTGTGTTATCTTTTGTTTGGCCTTCTTTTGTTTTTTCTATCGGGCTACAATTTTGGTCTTGTTGGGCCCTTGTATGCTTTTTCGGCCTAAGGTGTTTGTGCCTTGGTGCTTGGACACCTCGGGTTATTTGTACGTATCCATCACTAACAAATACATATACATGTGTGTGTATTTAAAATTATGCCGAAGCCGAAATTACCATATCGTACTTAGTTTTGGCAAAAGTTATTTTTATTTGGAAAGATTATCAAAAAAATTCCTAAACTTAGCTAAACCCCAATTAAATTTTAACCACTTTCCATCTATGAAATTATTTTTAGAATGTAATCGTTGTTTAAAAAACACTAACTAATATTAAATATGAAGTCAAAATTTATTGGTGTTTGGGAATGTCACATATTTTGTCAAAAAACACGAGTAACGACGATGACCAAAACGACATTGTTCTTGTCATGCCAATGTCTTGAATACAAAAAATTAAATGACACCAGTTTAAATAATGTGAAAATGACACCATCTTAAATCCCCAACACCAAAATGACACCATTTTTGGTCATGCCAAGTCTTCAATCCACGCCCCTATTTACTTCTTCCTTTTCCCACTTTTTCGTTCTCTCGCACATTTTTATCCCTGTCAATGGAACGACAATGTCTCTTTTCTGTTGACGCATCTCTCTAATAACTGTGTGTGTGTGTTGACTATTTGTTTGTTTGACGCGGTGGTTTCGTTGTTGTCACTATTGTCAACTCAAACTAATTTGTAGGTATGGCATTTTAACCCCCCTATTTGGATGCGTGTGAACATTGCCTATTTTGTAGTGCAATTGCCATTGATTTGGTAGGGTTTTTGTATTTGATTTGGGCATATGTAGTTACTACTTGACTTAATAATTTGATTAAACTCACTCGAAGCAAATAGATCATATATTAGATGCATAATATGATTTTTCTTTTCTATTTGTGGTCTTTATATGTAGTTTATGTTGAATAAGGCAATAGCCTCAGGTGTTACGTGTCTCTCAAATGGCTCTTATAGTTTAAGCCAACTTTAATTGTGATAATTGTTATGATTTTGGATTGATAATAAATTACAATTAAACACACAAACAAATATAGAATTTAACGAGAAAAGGTTAAATCGGGAAAAATTATGGGCAGAAAAAATAAAATATCACTATAATAATATTGATACAATAATAGTGATACAACTGTAACTAATTCCAAAGCATTGACCTAAACTTATCTGTAGATATATACAAAAAATTATATGCTGATTAGAATATAAGCCAAGAGAATAAATCTTCAATTGAGTAAATCTCAATCACAATCGAATTTGGCATCCTAATTATAGTCAAATTCGAAATCCTAATCACGATCAAATTAAGAATCCCAATCACAATCAAATTTGAATTCAAGGTCACAATTATAACAAGCTCTATATTAACACGAAATTCAAATATAAAATTATTTATAATTCTTTCTTCTAACAAAATCACGAAAAATTAATCTCTCTGACAACTACCAACTAAATCCATACCGCAAGAAATACCAATCAAATTCACACAAAGCTTACTGTAATGGATATCTTCAACCACATTTAAAACCTAGATAACAAGATAATCCTCAACATATCTTTACTGACCTAATTAATAACTCCAAATTGTAAATCCACCCTAATGACTCCACTTTCATCTAAATCCATTTGTGTCAAAATTGCACACATCTTAATCTGACATAGAATCTAATATTTTAGTCCAACAATGGAATATATCATATTTTAAGTTAGGCATTACGAAGATCAAATAATGCTAAATGATCCATAAATAAAACCTTAATAGATAACAAACCAGGATAATGAATCTAGGCAGCAAATCTGGACAGATTTGACAGGTCAAATCTGGTCTGATGGGTCAGATCTACACTGAACAGATTTGAAGCAGATCAGATCTTTGAGAGGTCGAGTCTAGACTAGATCTAGGCAAATTTGAGCAAAGCTTGAAGATCGAAAAAAACGATGGCAGAGGGCTTGTTGACGACAAGGGCAAGGTGACTGGAGTTGATAGCGATGAAAGGCATGGGGGAATTCTGATGGTTGCACGAGGAGCTACGCAACAACCAGCAATGATGAAGTAAAGGAAGCCAACTATCGACGATCGTGGTCAGAGAAGACAATCAAACTCTTGGATAAATTGAAGGTGAACCAATGGTTGTGAAAGCATTAACATCGATGGTGAGACAATGACGAAGAATGTTAAAAGGCTGATGATGGCGGCAAAGACTAAAGTTGATGTCAGCGATGGCGGAGACCAATGATGGTGGTTAGGTGAGAAGATGAACAATTAGTCAAAGAAGCTGAATGATCGGCGGGGAATATGAAATGAACGAGTCAACGGCGATGGATGATGATCAAAGACGATGAAGGCTAATGGCATTTGTAACAGCGAACGAATGGCGACGGCAACTGCAATAGCTAAGAACCCTAATTGAAAAATATGATATAGAAATTGCATATCCAACAGTTGAGATATATTAACCGATAATGGTTTGATCTAATGGCTATAATACCAGTTTGTTGTGAATTTGGATCAATAACAAATCACAATCAAACCATCAACCACGCAAATAAACACAAAATTTAACATGAAAAAATCCAAATCAAGAAAACTAAGGGCAGAAAGAACAAAATATCACTATAATGATATTGGTACAATAATAGTGATATAACCACAACTAATTCCAAGGCATTAGATATTTATTTATATACCTAAATTCATCTATAGATATACATAAGAAATTATATTTTGATAAAAAAATGAGTCAAGAGGATAAATCTTTAATTAAGATCGATCCCAATCATAATTGAATTTGACATCTTAATTATAATCAAATTTGAAGTTTTAATCTCAGTCAAATTAGGAATCTCAATCACAATCAAATTTGAATTTCAGGTCACAATTATAATAATAACAATAACATCATTTTGGAGATGTCTTTTAATTACAATGTGAGGTAAAACATAAATGCTATCCAAATACAAGTTTGACATTTGTAGTGACATTATGCATTCATAGTCAAATATTCACTAATGATTATTTTACTAATTAGGGATCATTCACAATGCAATGAATAATTATCGATGAATATTTAACTGTAAATTGTAAGTGTCATGTCAAATATCAAATTTGAGAACTATAGGTGATAACTATAATAAATGCATGAAACCTGGAATTTGCAAATAACTATAATTAAGTTGAACATTTCTTCTTTTTTTTTACATAAAAAAAAGGAAATCAAGAGCATTTGTTAGAAAAATAAATAAATCAATCAAGAGTATTTATGTGACCTCCCTTTATTGTGATGAATTTTCTTAATTACAAATTGGGTTTATTTCCTTCCTATACTCATAAATTGGTTTTATGTTGAATTACACATGTTTGAATTTTGTACCATAATTTGATAGTAATATCTTTATAATTATAAATTAATTTAGCAAGTATTTTTTCTCTTTAATAAATAATTATTAATGAATCATATCTTATACAAAAATTTCCTGAAATAGGATCGTCTCTTTTAGTCTAAGTATATACATGTATAATTCGTTGTTTTGGTGGTTGTTCTCGCATGTTTTGATTTGAAGACGAATTGTAAGTTTACATGAAAATTCTTGAAAAATTTTTGGCCAATGCAAACAAATATAGTCACTTAATGTCAACCTTGAAGGTGTAAATCTTTTAGACTTATTTTGAAAAGATTAATGCTATTTTCTAGATTGAAAATGAATCTCCAGTATAATTGACACATTTTCATTAAAAAATGAAAAGGTGCAATGTAAACATGGACACCTACACCTTTTCATTTTCCAATGATTCATTTTTTAATGAAAAAGTGTCAACTAAATTAGAGATCCATCTCTAATCTAGATAAATAGCATTACTCTTTTGAAAAATATAAATAAAATATGGTCCGACAATATAGTAACTATCACTTAAAGATGTAATTAAACATTTTGATAATACAATGAAATTAACACTTTCAATGATTTAGTCATCAATGGAGAAGAAACTAAGTGTGTTTTCATTGCATCTCTAGTGAATATTTTAATTTTTTTTTTTTTTTTGTTGGGTTGGATGCTTTTGAAGGTTCTTGTTGATGAGGTATGATTTTGTAGTTCGCTAACAAAAATGAACATAGTATACAATAATAGGGGGGATGTGAAATATTGCAAAATTGCACAAATGTTGGCATTTTTTTTTCCAATTTTTTGATGTTTTGTAAAGAATATCCAGTATTTACATGATCCAGGTAGTTGTGTTACCCAACATGCAACACAAACCCTAGACTGCAAAACTAAACGTCAAGAACATTCCCAAACTTTAACAACATTAAAGAAAAGTCATTCCTAAGCTATTTTCCCCCCCCTTTTTTTTTTAAGTTCACGACGTCTATCCAACCATCTCGTAATATAAATTACCAGCATTCACGAAACCATTTTGTAGCCTTTTTGAAAGCCCCAAGAAATTTCGACACAAGGAACACATTATCGACATTTACATAAATCGTGGGAACTAAAAACAAATGCCACAAAATTAGTGGCATTTATTTCATCAATTCATGGGGTTTACAAACATTGGGAAACATAATTTAGGTGGTAGTTATTTTATTTTATAGTGTTTCATTAAATGACCCGTGAACTGAATTACTAGCATTTAATAAAACGCCGCTATTAAGGAAAAAAAAACACACAAAGAATTATTAGTGGCGTTTACTTATGCTAGAAACAATTCCTAGCACCAATTTTTGTCGAGGCTCCAAGCAAATGTCGGGATGAATGTTGTGACGTAAATTTCCCTAATTCTTGTAGTGATTGTGATTTTAATTATTTATGCTTAGAAGCAAACACCGAATTTTGGTGTTATAAAACCTTATTAATAAAGCATTTTCTTCAAATACCCTTTATATATATTACTAAAAAATAAAAATTAATTATGTTAAAAGGGAAAATAGCCAAAAAAAAACTTAAACCTTTTCACGAATTTGTAAATTTATCCAAATGTTTCAATTTTGACAATTGTATCCCAATTGGCTCAATTAATTGTAATTTTATTCAAAACCTGAAATCAATTTAGGAAACATATGTCATTGCTAATGTGGCAAATCACAGTCATATATATATATATATATATGAGTGGGACCCATATGTATCCATATATGTGGAACCCAAATGTATAATTTATTTTTTATTTTTTTTATATTTATACATGTGAGTCTTACTCATATATTTTTTTTATGACAAGTGGCGTGCCACATAAGTAATGACATATGCCTCCTAAATTGATTTTAGGTGTTGGATAAAATTACACCTAATTGAGTCAATTGAAATACAATTGTCAAAATTGAAACATTTGGATAAATTTGTAAATTTTGAGAAAAGATTTGAATTTTTTTTTTTTTTACTATTTGCCCATGTTAAAAATATCTGAACTCATGAGATCTAAATAAAAAGTTCATGTATGAACATCAGAGCTCAAAGTACACATAAAACAAATAAAATTGACAAAAAGCATGCCCTCAAAATTAAAATGATCGAAGCCTTTGATAGAAGTATTGATGGCAACGCCAAGCTCTTGAGAAGAAAAGGCTTCATATACAAAATCTAGACAAAAATATTGACGGCAAAGTCAAGCACTTGAGAAGGGAAAAATGCCAAGAAAATTAGGGGGCCATGAGATAGACCGACATCGGGAGAAGCATCAGCAACGATGAAAAAGGCGACAAGTTATTGGCAACACCATAGTGACAACCTAATTTAGGGAGTGTTTGGCTTATCGATTTGACCACTTATAAGCTGTATCAATAGCTTATATATATAAGCTATTAAGCAAACGTTGGCAAGGTGTTTGGGTGCACCTCACTAGTGTTTAATTAGCTAGGTAACTCAAACGCTATTACCATAGCATTTTGCAAAAGTTGGTGGCGGGACTTTTGCAAAACGTTGTTAATTTATAAGCTACGTCGATTGATTATTTTACTATTTTACTCTCATCTTTTTTGCTAATTTTCAAGCATACCCTTCTTCTTCAACCTCTGCTTCCCACCGCTTGTTGCCCCAGCTCTTTCAGCCGCCACCATCAGCCATTACTCCCATCAGTCGCTGCCCCTATCGTCTCTTCCATTGGCTATCACCCCCATCTACTTCAACTTTTCCTCCGTCGCGAACTGTTCGTCGCCCCATCAACAGTTGTCCGTCGCCGTCCCCACCTTCATCTCCTCCATATGTGCTTTTTCTCCCCGCTGCCATTGTTTGTGTGTATATATGTATGTATGTATGTATATACATACATATAAAAATATTATATTAATATATTTTTAATAATTATATATGATTTATCAACATCTAATGGTAAATTTTTACATCTTTTAACACTATGTCTATTTTGGTCTTTTTGTCAAGTTTTGATAACTTATCAGCTCTTTCAAATCAAATATATAATTATTAACTGATAGCTTAAAAATACATTTATCTAAATACATTATTAGTTTAAACGCTATCCAACATTTAATTTTTATACAACTTGAAAGGTAAATAACTTAAAAGTTATGAAAAAAAACAATAACCCAAACACCGTTCTAGTAGAAAGAGAGAGCTATTGGTACCATTTAAACATTCTAATAGATGGTCTCAAGTTGTTTTAAATTTAAAATAATTTATTAGTTTCTTATTGCATAAAGTTGAAAAATGACATGTACAAAAAAAATTGTCACCCTAAGGTGCATACATTGAGCATTGAGATCAAGTCAAAAGTTTCGAAAAAGAGCATAATGGTAGATATACCCACCTTAAAACATATGGCCCATAAATAAAAAGACAAAACAAGAAGAAGGCCGAAACAAAATGATTACAAGACCAATCCCAAACCCGGCCACCACTAAAATACACACTAAAATCCTAAATTAACAAAACCTTTGTCTTTTAATAAAAGAAAAAAGAAAAAGAAAAAGAAAGTCCTTACCATTGTCACCAACTACAAACCTTAACCAATGGCGGCCACATCCCCACAAAACGCCAATCGCTTTCCAACGTTAGAAGCTCTTTCCATTAAAGTAAATTTTTTTCGCGATCCAACTACCATCATTGTCGTTTAGTCATTTTTTCCGTTATCCATAATGGATTAGTTTTCCTTTTACCATACCAAGTCATCATCTACACCTTTCTTCTACCTTAAATCCTAAAGAACACCTACCCTACTTAACCAACCTAGAAATTATAGAATGAGTGATAATAATGGTAAGTGAAAAGATGGCATCTTGCCAATGGGACTAGTGACATGACAAAAATGATGTAAAAGATGAGAGAAAAAGACCCAATCAAAGAAAGATTGATAAGGATCGAATGCTAGTGGTAATGCCAATCGATTAAAGACAACAATAAACTAGAATTTGATCAGAAACCAAAACGTGATGAAATAGAGCATCTGAGCCCTAGATGAAAGTTTTTGGGGATTTTTTTTTTGTTAATGAAATATTTTAAAATAAAATATATTTATTATCAATCAATAAGAGTGTTTATATCAGTTCGAGTCGACTTAGATCAAATCTATAAACATACTGAATGAATTCGAAATTAAACAAAATTTAATCAAAATCAAAATTTCTTAACCTAAGATTAACCAGCCGTCAAAAACTCAAACTAAACTAATTATAATAATTTAATTCAATTTCCAAATCTACCCTCATGTACATTTCCCTACGGCTACGACTCTATGATCCTTGCCAAAGAAGGAATTGGATTAATTTGGTAACCTTCTAGAAAACCAGGGGCCACATATATAAAGGAAGACAAAACGTGACGGCGAGCTGCTTGTTTCTGCTGGCTCTCGCGGTTTCAAATTTGGAGTTTTCCACCGTCGTGATCACCTTCACAACGCTCTCACTTCTCTCTTCATTCTCTTCTACCCATTGCCGCATTGAACACAATCGAACCAGTTTCCTCTTCTTGTTTGGCTTGCCTCGATTCAGAAACCGTTTCTGATCACGTCCGTTCGGGGTTAATTAATTGGTTCTTCAAAGGTGTTTATTCATCTGTAAGCTAATGTCAAATACCCCTGTTTGGTTTTCGAATCTTCTGTTTCATTCTTTGTGCAAGTTATATTTTATTCCCAAATGTTGATATTCTTTCGCTAATTATATATATATATTGGTTCCTGACATTGAAATTCTTTTTGCTAACTGACTTTTATTTCTGGGTTTTTCATGTGTTCTAAAATTGTTGTAGGGTTTGTTTGTTGTTCTGGTGATAATGAGCAATTGGAGAAGACAAAGAAGGCCACAGAACAGAAATCCGCCTCCTGGTATATGTACTTTTATATTCTGATTAATCTTTGAATGTTATGTTGTATTCTTTTGTGTTGCATTATTTATTAATTATGTGTAATTTCAGAAGGATTTGGTGCCTTCGTCATTGGATTGTAAAACAAAACAAGAAGGGGGAGATTTGTTTGAATTTGAGAGGCATCTGTCTTGGTGATCGCAGCATTATTAATTTGTTCACTCATTACAGTCCTCCTATGGTTCAAAAATATTGAGCTTTGTCGTCTGACTATGAAGATGCATAATTTCAGCGTGGACGTTTTGTTGTTAGATATTCAAATTGGCCTAATAGAAAATATTTTATTGATGACAAGTATTTAGTTGTCTACTAATGGCAAATGGTCTTTGTTAGCTGTGTTTTGGTTTTAGTAGCATAACCAATTATCCGTATCTTGGTTTGTGTTTGTGGTAGATTAACCGAGTTGCTCGAGATTCTCTAGTTTGAATATTGTGTTGATTAACATGATAAAATTTGGAAAGTGAGATTTGACATGATGTATGGGATTTCAAATTATGGAAGTCTGGGGTTCATATGTATTCTTCTAATGGTACACTATTGCTGTAAACTGTTGCATAGCTGACATGGCTCTGTTTTTGGTTTTCCATTGAAATAATTAGAACATGTAGAAATTTAGTTAGAGAGAAACCTTGTTGTGTGGCAACAAGAAATGGCAATTAATCGATGAAGCTTGTAGAAAATGAATGCCAACAATTTCCAGATTTGCACACATTCAACCATTGAAGCTTCTGCCCTTCCTACCATTCTTTTGCTGTCATCATCTTGGGCATTCTGTTTGTTAAACAGCTGGTATTATGCCATCCTCTGTCATCCATTCTGTTTGTCATTTTCGAGTGTACTAAAAATAAATGTTCTGTTTATTTCCTTCGACTGCTGCATCAGTTGATACTTCTACTACTTGTTTCAGTGTGTTTTATTTGGTGTTAAGACTTGATTATTCTTAATTAACCTTTTCTTCCAACATCACTCAAAATCTAGACTGCTCTTGCAGTTTGGACTGATGGGACTTCTTTGCAATTTCCATTTCTGGGTCTGATAACATACTATAGTTCCCTCTCTTGGAAATTTCATGTCCTTTTGTTTCAGTTTCAGTTAATCTGACAATTTGCATTTTTGCTGTAGGTGGCAGTCGGCAATTGCAGCAAAGTGTGCCTTCATGGGAAAAGAAATTTTGCTCTGTCGTTGGCTGTATTCCATGGCGAAAGTTCTTAGAGAAGAAGAACTTTACACACATATACCCGAAGGTCTTGAATTGGAATGACTCTGCAGGTGAAGAGGCCTTCCGCAATGCTAAGAATCGTTTCTGGGCAGATTTGAATGGACTTCCCTGTGACATACCTTTGCCTGATCCAAATATGTACATCGATGAGATAGATTGGAATTCCACCATTGATCCCGAGCAGCTAATAGACCTGAAGCATGACTTCGTGGTTCCTGTGGATGAGCAAGTTGTGATTCTTGATGAACTTCACATCGCAAATCACTTAGACTATACCATCGGCTGGGGAGCTGCCGAAGAGGATTTCAAGACCGGTTTAGCACTGGAAAACAAGGGAAGTCCATGGCAGCACACGTCTGCTCGGGCTGATGGGCCTGTTGGAGTGAATGATACAGCTGGGGTTTTCAACGATTCACGGGGCAGGAATGAGGCTGATCACTTGCACAATTGCAACACTGGCTGGGGAGGTGTGGAACCTCTTGTGTCAAACCAAATGCACCATTCCACTGGCTGGGGAGTTGCCGAACCTCTTTCCTCAAACCAATTGTACTCTTCCACTGGCTGGGGGGACGCCTAACTTAGTCTCTCAAATCACTTGCACTATTCCACCGGCAGGGGATATGCCGGACCAGAAAAAACCAGTGATATGGTTGGAACAATTCCTGGGACAGGAATGAGGCTACTGAAGTTGCTAGAACTGATGGATGGGAAGATGGTTGGAACAATTACTGGGGCTGGAACCATTGGGAAGATAATACTCTTAAGTACGACATTAGAGAGATCCAAATGCTACTGGAGTCAGGGAACGCACGCCAGTAACAAAAATGGCAAAGATACTGATAAGAACATGCCAAGGTATGCGAGCTGAAGGTTTCATCGCGACAATGAAGTTGGTAAGAGTGAACAGTGAAGAGGAACAAGCTAGCTAACCAAAATCATTTCATTCATTCATTCAATTCTGGTTTATGTTTTGTGTTCTGTTCGTTTGTTTAGGTAGCAGTTTGTTTGTATTAGATTTCAGACATGCTTTGCAGCATCGAAGAGGTTGTGCTAACAGGTTATGTTTGTGTTTGTTTTCTCGTAGATTTGGATATAATTTTGCAGAGTTGTTTACTGTCTCAAGCAGATTACAGAATAAGCTTGTTCTTTGGAGTGGTGTTGAATCTGTTGATGCTTTCTGAAGGAGAATAATACACAGATCTAACCATTGGTCTGAGCATTTGGCTTCCTTAAATATGTTTGTCACAAGTTAAATCAGATTAATTGAATTAGATCAAATGGGGATGCCCACTTGGGGGAGGGTCTTTGGGTAGGATACTCCACTGATATATCTGAAAAGAGTAGGGTGATTTTGATTCAACGCGAGCAACTTGAAAGGCAGAATTATTATTGGAATGCAGCATTTAGTTGAAAGGCAACAGTAAGACTGGAAGACAAGTCTAGCGTGGATTGCACCAAATGTTCAAATCTAGAGTGTATATAAACTGTGTCTGCATTTGATTTATCCGATAGGTGCATCAAAAGGAAAAATCTCCTAGTCCCTGAAAGTAGTTGGACAAACCTCGAACAGCCCAAGTGAATAAAAGAAACAGAGAAAAAAGTAAGGTGATTTTGATATTTTTATATATTAATAATATTTTTTTTAAGATGTAAGATATATCATTCAAGAACTAGTAGGAGATTAAATTGACCCTAACAAAACGTGGCCTCCAAATCTTTGGCTCATTAATACCACCTCTTATCACTAAATTATAAATCTAATAGTATATATTAATACTATCATGTCTTGTTGTTTTAGTTAAAAATTGTATATAAAACTACTATATTTTTTATAAAAGAGTAAATTGTAGAGAACACCCTTGATATTTAACAAAATTACAAGAAACCACAACCAACCTTATTGCTAAAAAATTAAATGACTGTTTTACCCTTTATCTCTCTCTCTCTCTTTTGATTTAAAAAAAATAAAAATAAAAAAAACAGCAAGCAATCAGCAACCGCGGGTTGTTAGTCAACAAAGATTATTTAGAGAAATAGAGAAAGACAAAAAAATAATGATGATGATAATAAATCTAGGTTAGATTTGGGTCATCAAGATGAACGCAAATCTATCGAAAAGAGAGAGAGATGATGATGATGATAATGAACGATAAACCCAACAATCTAGTTTTTCGTAGATAAACCTATATTTATTACAAATGAGAAAATAGATGATGATTATGATGGTGAATCCAAGCTGGCCTGATTCATCGTGATAAGCCCGGGCCCAATCTAAGTTCATTGTGAATGCACAAGTCACTTGGGTTTATTTGGGATGAACTTTCATTGCTAAGGAAAAAAAGAAAAGAAAAATTGAGATGACTTGTTGCTATTTGTGCCAAATCGTTGCCACAAAACCATTGCATTATCCCACCATTCAAATTCTTATAAATCTAGAACGATCATTCATTGCAAATAAACTAAAAGTTTTGTGATAAACCCAAATTCATCATAGTGAGAGAAAGAGACTTATAGCTATTGTCTTCACCATCACCCATTGTTATCTCTACTATTGTCACAATTCAAATGTTCCATATTTGGATTAATAGTCCAAATACAAAATTTGGTTAAATCATTATAGACTAAATTTGGATGATTGTTCCAAATCTAGAATATATAATGTTGCTAGTGTCACCATCATCACCATCACCATTATCAATCATAGGAGAAAGAAATAACTAAGATATTTGAGAAGAAAAAAAAAATAAAAATAAGAAAAAAATTTGTAAATATATGGGTTTTTTGGTTCTTTTTAATACCTTTTTTTTTCATTTTAGCTACCTTTCTTCTTTATCACTACACACGCATCCACATATATACATATACAAAGAGAAATAATAAATTTAAAGTTAACAACCCTAGATCTAAGGTTATTAACCCTAAATAAGAGTGCATACACACGCACACGGGCGCACACACGTGTGCATGCGCATATATGCACACTCACTTATTCTATAAATATCATACAATTTGTCTTTGTTATTTATACAATTCAATAAAATTATTCTCCTTTTTCTTCTAACATTAATATTCGTAATATATACTCAATTAAAATTTAGGACAAATCATATAATTTCCTAAACATCTAAATATTTTCTCAAAGCATTCAAAAGGTCTATCTCAAGCCTAGGAAAGCTTCTAATAAGACTGGGGTTTTCTTTTTTTTCGGCAAACTAAACAAGGGATATACACGAGCTATCGCAGGTGTGACATGTCAAGATGCGACCCATGTGACCTTAAGAGTACCTAATCCTATCCAGCAAGAAATATTTAGATGAATCATACTTATTCACGGAACTCAATAAAGAAAACAATTTAAGAAGTACAATTAGAGAAAGATTCGATACAATGAACCATAAATATTTTATAGAAAGAAATAAAGTCATATATAGAATGAAATAGCAAAATAGAATTTATGTAATCAATTCTATATCTATTCTATTATATATGTAACCGACAAATTTGGTATTTACTATCAATACGTCTAAAATACTTTTCATATTTTTTAAAGATTGCGAAACATGCGTCACGTGTGCGTCTGTTATGGTAGTATGTGGTTTAGAACCGCCGAGTAGATCCAATAGACTACGGGGGTGGCGAAACGGGTCATGGGTCGGGTGGAGCTTTGGGGCCAGAACCCCAGGCCTGACACCACTCTAGCACGTTGGGCGAAGTCGGGGCGGGGCGGCCCAGGTGTTGGGTGGGAGCAGAACCCGATTGATATCTGTACTCGCGCGTATGAATTGACATCTGTAGATACGCGCGCGTGTGCACTACATGAGTGTGCTTGAGTTGAGTGTGTGTATATATATATGTGTGTGTGTGTAAAAAGCTTGAACTCTTTGCTGTTCTTTCCAAACTTTATCAGAAGAGTCTCCTGGCCATGCCGGATTTCATACAATCCTTGCCACGAGGAATTGGACGTTTGCACCCGTTTCGTCATCGCCCTCGAAAACCAGAGGCTGTATCGATGGCGAGGAAGCGAGAAAGTTGCTTGTTTTGGGCTCTTGGGCGAGCCAAACCACAGCTCGAGCGGTTTCGGTTTTGGATTTTTCCCCTTTGCGATCACGTCCAAAACGTTCTCTCTTTTGTCTCGATGTCGTCCACCGTCTACCGCATTGCATTGCCGCTTCTGATGTCATTAGCACAGTCTCACACAATTCACCCACCTCCCAATCCCCCCCTTCAAATACCCCTTCCATTCTCTCCTCTCCCGTTGTTTTCAGCTTCTCCTTCACAACCCTTTTGGTTCAGAGCTTCTTGATCGGCTGTAAGGAGAATTTCATCAAACACCCACTTTGGTTTTCTTGTTTTGTGACTGATTGATTCTTTCTTCGTGCAAACGATGCTTTGGTTGCTGATTTTGATGCTCTTTTCTGATGAATTTTCAGGGTCTTTTATGTGTTTGGAATTTCTCGAAGGTTTGTTTCAGGCTTTATTTGGGAGAATGTACCACTGGAGAAGGAGCAGGAGGCAGAGAGATTTGGAAGAACTTCATGGGCCAAGGTTGCGTGACAGGAAGGCAATTACTGGTACGTGTTCTTTAAATTCTGATTTTTCTCTGAATTCTATGTTGCATTTTTGTAAGTTCAGGAAGAATGGTGCCTTGTTCACTGATTTGCTCGCACTTGACAGTCCTCTAGAGTTCTAAATTATTTAGTTTTGTTGATTGAATACATGAGAATGCGTAGTTCTTAGATATGGAAATTAGCATTATAGTTTGGTTAATGAGCAGGCATATCTGTGCTTCTTCTTGATTCTTCTTTTATTCAAGCATATTATCTTTCATGACGAGTTTTTAGTTGTTTATTAATGGCAAATGATCTTTGCTGTGTTTTTGGTTTGTATCATTAACCAGTTATCCATTTTTTGATTTGTGGTGTTGTTGCTTGAGATTCTCTGGTTTTGATTGCTTATCAAAATTTGGAAATTGAAGTTTGACATGATGTAGTTTTCATGTATGAGATTTCTAATTGTGGAAATTTGAAATTCATATGTGTTATTGTGTTTTATTTTTTTCTTCGCTTGGTACATATGTGTTCTTCTTCAAGTGGTGCAGTATTGACATGCTTCTGTATTTGGTTCTGCATTGAAATAATGAGAACATGTAGAAAGTTAGTTTGCAAACTCTCAAAACACTGTGTCATGGCGACAAGAAATCTCAATTAATCGTTGAAATTTTCAGAAGTAGCAACAAGAAATGGCGATTAATCGTTCAAACTTTTGGAAAACCACATCCAAAGGTCAGCAGAAGTGGTAACAACAAACAAGAGAATGTTCTCAGCAGATTTTCTTAATTCAGAAAGTGAGGAAATTGTCCAGATAGTTATAGTTAGTTTATCGTTGAAAGCGACAAGTTTTAATGCGTCATAACACGACAAAAAATGAATGCGAACAATTTTTCTGATTTACGCATATTTGACCAATGAATCTTTTGCCCTTCCTACCATTCTTTTGCTGCAGTCATCTTGTTATTTTGGGTGCTCTTTTTGTTAAACATCTGTTAGGTCATCCTCTATCATCCATTCTGGTTGTCATTTTAGATTGCACTAAAAATAAATACTGTTTAAGTCCTTGATTTCTGCATCAATAAATGCTTCTACTACTTGTTTTAGTGTTCCTTTTTCTTTTCAAATTAGTCTTTGATCATGCTTAGTTGATGTTTTCTTACGACATCACCCAAAAACACTGACTGTTTCTGTATTCAGCACTGAAACATTTGGGACTTGTTTCCTGTTCCTATTTCAGGCTTTTTCTCTACTCTTTTTCTAGGTCTGGTAGCACACTTTGCTTCCCTCTTTTGGAAATTTCATTTGCCCTCTTCTTTGTTTAGCTTCAGTTCATCTCACAATTTGCATTTTTGCTGTAGGTAGTGGTTGGGAATGGCAGCCAACTGTGCCAAACTGGGAAAAGAGATTTTGCTATGAGGTTGGCCGTATGCCCTGGAAAAAGTTCTTGGATAGCAAGAGGTTCATAACCCTGTTTAAGGATGTCTTGAATTGGAATGACACTGCTGGCGAAGAGGCATTCCATGATGCCAAGGAACGCTACTGGGCAAAGATAAACGGCCTTCCTTGTGACATTCCATTGCCCGATCCTGACATGTATATTGACAAGATCGATTGGAATGCCCCTATTGACCCAGAGCTGATGCTGGACCTTGAGCAGAACTCTAAGGCTCAACAGCGCAAAGCAAACGGGAAGCAGGCTGATATTTTTGGCGGACCTCTTGATGATCAGTTGTTCTATTGCCCAACCTGTGGAGATATCGAATACTCTACCGGCTGGGAAGATACTGTACCTCTTCTGACCAATCGCATGTACTATTCCACCGGCTGGGGAGGTGGTGGACCGGAATTAAAGACCGGTTTCACCTTTGAAAAGCCGGGAAGTAAGTGGCAGCAGGATTCTGCTCTGTCCCGTGCACCTGTTGGCGTGATCTACCGGCGTGATGTTTGCAACCGTTCAGGGTGCAAGTATGAGACTGTTGAAGTTGCCAAAGCAAGCAGAGGTGAAGATGTTCCAAACAGTTGTCTGGCCTGGAAGAATTGGGAAGGTTCTTCTAACAAGTTTCCGAGGGCTCCAAATGCTTCCAGACTTGGGGAACCAGGTAATGCCGCTGGGGGAGGCCAGAAAGACACCGGAAAAGGTAAGTCTGTGTCGATGCACGAGGGTGACAACCATGCCGGGAATAATGAACCGGGCAGCGCAATGGAGAAACCGATGAACTCGTGGGGAGCCCTTGTCCACCGCAGGTCAACCGGGCTGCAAATCAGGGAAGCCGGGAATCACCAGTTTTCTGGAGTAGGCAAGTGAGTCAATCTCATAAGAAATCCACCCCAATCTTCATTCATTATGAACTGTGCATGCATGTCATTTGTAGTTGCATTGTGTGTGCCTGTGTGTCTGTGTGTCTGCCTGTGATCTTGAACTGGTTTTGCTGTATGGAGGATGTGCCTATTTGGGTAACGTTATTGCTTGTTTGTTTTGCCATCGGATGTTCATATAATTAATGGTGTGGACTGTGGACATGTTCGTCTGTTGATTGCTAGAAAAATGCCATTTTTGGTTAATGGTGTGGACTGTGGACATGTGCTCCGTCCTTCAGTTGCCTCATTTTGCTTAATGTTTGTTTATATGCTCTTTTTGCTACAAAGTGTTTGCTTTTACAGATTATTTTTAAAAAGATCCTCTTTATGACAGGTTAAGCTTGTGTTATTAGAACTATTGCGTTTAAAGATTTAAACATCGAAATCGGAGTGTTTGTATAGAGAATATCACGTGTCTTTCAATGATTTTCTTCGACAACAAGAGTTGATTTTATCTTACTATTTATCGGGTGTGATGTTTTATTGTGAAGAAAATTAAAGGTTTTGGAGTTTAAATATTTCAAATTAAATGAAATTATTTTTGCCAAAAAAAATTAGAATATCATTTTTACAATAGTAGAAATTTGAGGCATCAAATTTTATATATCTCGAGTTGAAATTATGATTGGAGTTTGTTAAATGCAAAAACTAATACTAAATTACAAAAATATTAAAAGATAGTTTTTAACTTCAAATGACATTTTAGAAAAAATAAATTTTTCTAGTGTCCAATTTTTGGACAACAATTCCATCGTATGTTAGATTGACACTTAATTTTAACATTTACAAAACTAATAATATTTTTAATAAAATGAAAAATGTATCTATATATTAACAAAATAAGAAATATTTTCAAATTAAGCCATGCCAAACAAATAGAGGTTGAGGCCTTTATATTTGACTTTTTGTCATTTATATTTGTCTATTTAATATTTGAATTTAAAAAAATAAAAATACATTTTAATAATACAATAAAAATTTTAAATATTTTTTTTATTATTTATTAAAAATCATATAAATACAATTTCTCATATCAAATAATACCTCAAATTATTTTTATTATATTATATAAAATTACAAATTACACTAAAATAATATATATCTAAATTATACTTTGAAATATATATTATTTTATAATTATATAAAAATATTTTTTTATTAGGCGGATGGTTAATGTGCAGGGTGGACTGATTTTTTTTTTTGGTGAAATTAAAAAAGAATGAATGAAAATAAGTTAACTTTATTATTGCTTATTTTTACAATAATCTTAATTTTTGACATATCTTAATTGTCTTTAATATTTTATTAGGGATCATTATTAGTAGTATTATTAATACTTTTATTTAAAAATATAAAATAAATAACATAAAATCATCCCAAAACAATAAAAATTAAGACAATTGGAACTTAAGATTATATTTTGATGATAAACATTGTATGCAAAATAAGAAATAAAGAATTATTTTAAGATATCGTAAATAAACGGAGCGCATTTTATTCGTTAATGTCTTATCAATATCTATTTCTTTCTTCACTCAACCACATTTCTTAGTTTTAAGTGATTATATATGAGCCAACCACTTGTGAGTGGCTTAGTGTCTAACTTGATAAGAGTTTATTTACGTTCAACTCATGTTATAAATGAGACGAGTTTGAACAAGGCAAAGCTCAAGTTGATTTTACTCATGAATAGGTTCACAAACAAAACTCACAAAATAAATATTTTTATTATTATTTTAATAATTTTTGTGAATAGAAATGAAATTTTTTCATCTCTATTCAAAATATTATTTTTTAATTAAAGATATGTTAAAGACAGATTTAGAGATATAATTTTTTAAGAAAAAATTAGTCTCAGAGATGGAATTAGAGATGAAAAATATCTCTCTCTAAGCTTAATTTAGATTTAATCCTAAATTTTCTCCTTTTTTTTTCATTATTTGTTAAACATATTTAACCTTTGGTCGTCTCAACCACCTCCATAATCTATCCCCTTCCTGTCAATGCTGGCTCCAACATTATCCCCCTTATTGTCGAATCATCATCGTCGCCTCCTTTCCATTCTCGCCATCGACACCATCCTTCTCCACCACTCTCATTGTTTCTATCGTCCATCTCTCTCGTCGTTGATGCCTCCTTTTTGCATTGTCATCGTTTTTGTCATCACCTCCACCATCCTTTTATGTTGTTCTTTTATTTTTTTTCTCAGTTTCTAACAAATTCTTTCTTGATATTATTGTCCTTTGCATAGTCCCCTACTGCTCGTGCCCTCAATTTCGACAAAAGAAGTAAATCACAAGTAGAGATTTTGCTTCACTGCGCATGACAAGGAATCGAATCCACAACTTACTAGTGCGAATTCTAAAATTCCTTCTTAAGTAGCTTGCTAAAAGTTCATTTATCATATTAAACGAGTTACTCGAGCTCAAGGTCAATAAATCCTTAACAAGTTGGAGCTTAAACAAATTTTTAAACTCACTCCTTTTTTTCCCTAACTTTACTCTGCTAAACTTGGCTCAATTACAACATTAATTTTAAGAGATGATAATAAGTTGTTTATTTATCTATTTGCACGTATATTTAGTAAATATTCAACATATGTCTTGTATCTATATATTTCAAATATCAAATTTTCAAACTTATTTTAATTTTAAATGTGTAACTATGGTTTATTTTAATAAGTGTTCAAATAAATTATATCTGACTCAAAATATGAATTTTTTATAATTATTTTAACTATAAATAGGTAAATAAGACCCATTTATTGACCAATTCTCATCCCTATGTCTAACTAGTTAATAAATAATAAATAACTTCCAGAAGATCCACTATGAGAACATTTCCCTAAATTGGCATGAAAGCACCAAATACAAACCCAACATCACCGTCACCTGTTATTCACAGATACACAAAAAAAGGGGGGCTTTTGATTACAGATTCAGAATGCATGGCAAAGCCTATGCCTATGCATTGTCAATGACAATGTAAAACATTTAAATTACATGAAGAAATTAGCTTCAGCAGTAGCATTTCCTCCTCAACATCTAGCATGTGACATGATCCTAGATGAACAAAACACAACATTCCTCAATTCTATAACAGTGCATATCAGCAAGGAAGGAAGCCCCCGGTGAGCTGGGCTCTCAAATAAATCTGTATTGAGCAATGTTTTTAAATTCCAACACAATTTTGAGTCTCAAAATTCCTGCTCCTGGACTCGTATGCGTAGCTCAAATCTCTACTGACCAACAACTGCTGCCAAAAAACTGCAAAGATCCAGGTAGGTTCATTCTTTAAGAATTTCTCCAGGCCCTCAGATTATGCTTTGCCAATATTTTGCGTGTGTCTTTGGCTAAACAACTCGAGCAGATTTCAAAACCTAGAGCTTGAGAATGAGGCCAACAGGACTGTGATCACTGCCAGTAACATCTGGGAGAATGTAAGAGTCGTGAACCTTGTCGGCCACGGATTCAGAGACTAGGAAGTAGTCAAGCCGCCATCCTGGTTCATGTTGAATGAACAAGTAATAAGATAAGATGGAGAAGATAGGAAATGGTATCAACCATACCCCAAGGCGATCATGCCCAGAAATCAGCACCAGAATAATGAAACTAACAAATGAAAGGCTCTTCCTACTGTGACCCAACAAATTCATTCACATAACTTCTCTTTTATGCAACAAAATAAGTAAAGTCTCATTCAGGAAGTTATGGTATAAAGAAGGATTGGCAAAATTTTAAAGCACAATTGGTCCACTGTACATTTAACTCTGTGAAAAGTAAGGTGTGGAAGAAAAGGCACATTCAATCTTGCATATGCAATTAACCCTGGGGAGATGTTGCTCACTTCCCAAAATCCCTATATATCTTTGGCTAATAATGTTGAAAGGGAAGGGTAAGTAAGAAGCTTATTTTTTACATATTTGCCCTTTCATTAAGAACCTTGTGTCAAAACTCCAAAGTACAATGGCAAACCAATGATCGAGTTCCTTCTTCCTTCTTGTCTAACCAAAAAACCGAAGGAAACACAACTCCATTCTCCTAAAAGAAAATTTTTTATCACTTACATGTTCCTTCCAATTGCACATCTCTTGTTCCAAAGAAAGCACAAGTAATTGGGTATATGAACAGTTTCCAGTAGGAGATTCACATTGAATAAAATTGGTACACACAATATCACGTTAAGTCTTTGGTTTAACTCATTAAGCAATAAACAAGAAAATTTCTTGGAATTCAATATCATGTCTAATAAATTGCATGGTTTTCTTTTCTTCTTTCTTTAACCTTTTTAGCATCTCTGCATGTGGGCTTTACAAAGCTGAGTCTCAGCCAGCCAGTGCAGGAAAACAAAATATTTAAAGCACCTTATACCAGGAAAAGATAATCACTCTCCCTTTCAGAATATAAACTTTAATGTCTATGGAGCAAAATGATTTGTTAGTCTATCCTGTGATTGTTTTGAGTTGATACTGGCAAAAAGTGTTCTTTCTAGCACAGTTCGCAAGGGCAAAGCTAGTTCAAAAGGAACTAGAACAGTAATGTGAGAGACAAGATATGCACTTGTAAGTATAACTTCTTCATATTCAAATATTAGGGCCTGCTAAGTTATATAGAACATTTTCTGTTTTCCAACTGCATTTTTCTATTGCATAATTGTATCTCCCATTAGAAAATAGAAAACTCAGTTTTCTAATTTTTTAACTTTATATTATGAATTAGAAAACATCTCTTTTTTTTATGTTTTTTAAATTTTCTAAAAATGAACGCTATGACTTTTTAAAACAGGAAAACATTAGGACGTTTTTAGTTCTAAAATTGGAGTAAAAAACTAGAAAATGTTTTCTGAAACTGAAAGGGCCTTTGATTTTAATAAAATTATTCCCTATTTGATGCAACAAAATGAAATCTTCAGACTCTGAGTTATGTCAATGATTGACGCTCAGAAGTTACTTTTTGTATGGAAAAATCTTCTTTAATGAATGCCCAGGTAAAAGTCATAACAAAATACATAAAATTGTAACATCAATGCCTGCTCATCCATAAGGTTCCCATGAAAACACTTTGAGCAAATCATTACGAATTGTATAATAGCCAAACCAAACAATTTGCAAATCAAAATTACCTTTATTTGTTTTGCGTCCACCATGCCTGTAACCCCAGTATGTATAACCAACAACACCAGGATGCTGCTCTCTAAAGGTATCAACAAAACCTTTAGACAAGAAATTTGACTTGAATGACTGTCTCTCTTCATCTGTAAAGCCAGCACTTCTTCTATTTCCCTAAAAATATACAACAATAGGATTTTGAAAACATAAAACGGCAACAGCAGCATAGGGCCTTATCCCACAATGTGGAGTCATCTTTGAAAACAAAAAGTAACCAAAATAAAATTACTAAAAATATTTTATGTAGAAATCAGGAAAATGGAACCTGAGATAATATAAAATAAAACAATAACAAACAATTCAAGCCAAAATCCCGCTATGTGGGGCTGGTTTTATGGATTTTAGCTCTCCAATCATCTCTATCCATGGTGATGTATTTTGTAAGGCTATCATAATGCATAGCCCTATTAGCATGAAAAATCCAAACCTTTTCGCGTTTTTATCCAAAAGTTTCAATTTTGACAATGAGGTCTCGATTTGATCAATTAGTTGCAATTTTATTTACGACCTGAATCCGATTCGTCAGCGTCCAAGACCCCCTAACGTGGCATGCCACCTGGCATTTTAAAACATTTTAAGTGGGGTTTCACATGCACGTGTAAAAAAATAGGCCTATTAGCACGAAAAATCCAAAATTTTCACGTTTTTGCGATTTTATCCAAAAGTCTCAATTTTGGCAACAAGATCCCGATTTGATCAATTGGTTGCAATTTTATCCACAACCCTGGATCCGATTCAAGAGATATCCACGACCCGCTACCTGGCATTTTAAAACACTTTGCGTGGGTCCCAAATGCACGTGTAAAAAAATAAAAAATAAAATAATATTAAATATATATATATGCACAGAGAGAAAGAAGCAAGTGGAAGACAATGACAGTGACGGCGATGAAGGAGGACGGTGAACAGCCACGACAACGATCGATCTATAACACACACACACATATATATATAACATATATTTAATATTATTTTAGTTTTTTTTTTTTTTTTTACACGTGTGCATGTAAAGCCCACTCAAAATGTCAGGTGGCATACCACGTTAATGGGTCTTAGACGCCGACGAATAATATCCAAGTCGTGGATAAAATTGCAACCAATTGATTAAATCGAGAACTTATTGCCAAAATTGAAACTTTTGGATAAAATCACAAAAATGCGAAAAAGTTTGGATTTTTTGTGCTAATAGCCTTTTTTAACACGTGCATGTGAGGCCCACTCAAAATATTTTAAAATGCCAAGTGGCATGCCACGTCAACGGGTCTTGGACGCCGACAAATCGAATTCGGATTGTAGATAAAATTGAAACCAATTAATCAAATTGAAACATTATTGCCAAAATTGAAACTTTTGGATAAAAACACAAAAATGTTTGAATTTTTTCTGCTAATAGCCCTAATGCATATTGTTAGCTCTATAGTGTTGTACAAGCTTAGCCTTGTACATAGTTATTATATAACGACCCAAATCTTCACCTCAATTTTTATTTACAATAGTAAAAGCAAATTGACTAAAATTACACATTGGAAGGGCTCTTACATACTCATCATAGCATCAGCTAATCAAATCTAACAAAACACTCCATCTGAGTCGCTGTCCACACTCACCTCCAAGGATCTTTTCGGTCGGGGAGAGTCCTATACACATTGCTATCAGCAAGATCTGACACCACTAAACTCGACCTCGAACTTCCCCTTCCTTAACCTCGAATGATGTTAAAAACAAAATGAGGCACAAAGCTCAGCAAGCATATCTGAAATAAAGGGGCACATAAGAGATTATGTCATGAAGGAATCGCCACGACTAGCCACAACAAGGCTTCCCACATACATTTCCACGTCATACTATACATTATTGTACATATTCACTACGCTTTATATCAATGCCCCTATCATTTTCCAGATTTGTATGAAACGTATTCATAATTATACAATTGGTCATTCGGCCCAATTCATATTGTATGTCGTGCACCGTTATACACGTTCATGTTCACATTGTTTTTTGCAATCATGTACCCCCATGAGAGGTTTCATATCATAATGCAACACATACATATGCTCAACAAAATACAAATAGCCTTTAGGCTCATACCAGTTAATATGCTCAAGAACACCACATGCAAAATCAAACCCTATAATACTCATCAATCATACGTCACCCTCTTTGGCATGACAGCACACGCCTAACCTGTCCGGACATCACCAGTACAACGATAGAAGTGCCCCCGCTCAGAGGCCGAGGGAACAAATACCCATCATAAACCTTACTTGATAATCATATATACAATGTCATGCATGATCATATGCAACTTGCACTATTATGTATATGCAATGGTCTTTACATAGCTGTTATGGAAATATTTATTTAGTTCAAGAGCAAAAGCCCACATGTTTCACGTTATGCAAATCACATCATTGAACCTATATTTGTACGTTTCCCCA